>NC_056728.1:515243585-515413585 GCF_019279795.1 Protopterus annectens | reverse complement strand
TACACACACTAAAGACATCCACAGGGCTGTGCATACAGAAACACATACACAGTTGCCAGTAAACATATTAGTAACTCTACGTATCCACTTCTATGTACTATAATGCTGCATACACATGACATGCTCCACATAGATTATATGCCTGGGACATAGCACACAACCTCTTACAACAGGTCATTTTGTGAATGCATTCATGGATGGTGGGATAACTCACCAGACATAGTGATTGGTCTTGTCTACTCCTCCTCATACCTGCATAAGTGATAGAGTGACAGACTTTGTATCAGCATGATGTTTCAGTCAGGTATATGTCTGATGCTGGTATGTGTGTCACTATGGTAACTGTGACATATGTGGCAATGATATCACAGGAATGCTCATTGTTAGGGGACACAAACCACATATAGGTTGCAAACATGGATACTCCATGTACATCTGTACAGATGACTGGTATGGGATGTATAGTGTTACATGGTGCATGTGAGGCTGATGCCATTAACATGCTCTTTAAAGTGATGTCATGGGTAGATGGTCAACAGGCCTTTAAATGGTATAACCTACACACCCAACAGCCACAGGGGATATGCTTCACACACACTACTATAGTTGTCAGTATTCAGATTAGAACTCCTACCTATCTAATTATTTTTACAATAGCATTACACAGTTATTGCACACACCACAGAGCTTAGAGGGCTGACATGGGCATACAGGTACATCTAAGGTGAATGACATCAGCAGGCCTTGTAAAGTAGGGCAATGGGATGTATACTGGGTGGTACATGTCTCAAAATGGTATAACCTACACACCCAGAGGATATGATTATCAACCAAACAGACACACGCAGATGATGTGATTGTCACACACACACATAATTGCCAGTATTGAGTTTAGAAGCCCTACCTATGTAGTTATGTGTACTACATTGTTACTCACTTATCACATGCACCAAGGAGCTTATAGGATTTAACAGTGTCACAAGGTATGTCTAAGGTCAATTACATCAATAGCCCTTGTAAAGTATGGCAATGGGAAATGTACTGGGTGAAAAGGGCATCAAAATACATTACCCTACATACACACTTCCAAACACCTTCACATACACACACACACACACACACACACACACACACACACACACACACACACACACACACACACACACACACACACACACACTTGTCACAACTGATTGTAGAACCCCTGCCTATCTAGTTATTTGTACTATACTGTTACTTAGTTATTACATGTGCCACGAAGCTTATAGGGTTGAGGGTTGTCCAAAGGTACTTCTAAGGGCAATGACATCAGCAGGACTGCTAAAGTAGGGCACTAGGAAGTGATGTGGGTGAGAAAGTCCTCAAAATACTTCATCCTACAAACATACACACTTACAAACTCTTGCACATACACTTACACACACACACACACACACACACACACACACACACACACACACACACACACACACATATATATATATATATAAAGGCAGGTGATGTGTTATTATAACCCCCACCTCAGTACTATTACACAATGGAGCTCACCTTCATGCTGGCATGTGCGACTGGTTACGTCCGGTATGCTACTGTCAGCAGCAGGACATCACTCTATGCCATTCAGGGTATCCATGTGTATGACTAACTCTCTGTGTGCTCCCCCATGTCTCTCTCTCTCTGTCACTGTCTGTCTCTATCTTCCCCATGTCTATGTGTGTGTCTGCTTGACATATTGTTGTATGTTGGCCATTATATGTCTGTGTATCACATGCAACAGATGCAGATATATTATGTGTGGGCCACCTACAGCTAGCTGAGAGTAATCCTGTCTGATGGGTGTGTCTAGGGACAGTTAATGTGTACATAGCTGTCTGTATGCAAAGACATATATGGCCTGTGATCTTCTAAGTGTAAAAGCATGCCCAGTATGACTTTCTATAGTGAGAGTGGGACTCCATTCCAGAGATAGTTTAACTCCAGTCTGGGGTTCCTTTTTTTGGAAGAGAGTGCCTTGGTTCTATTGGGTATGGCGGGATCCATGCATTTATGTACGTGTTCATACAGTGCAGTGGTGTATGATTCGGCAATCATGCAACTATTCTTCATTTGCATGGGTGCCGTGAAGTTAGCCACCTCTGTTTTTAGGAGCCCAAAGTTAGCTTTGGAAAAGTTTTTCATGGTGGTTACCTTTGCGGGGGTGAGTGGGAGGGATGTGGATTTCCAAGGTGATTAGTTTGTGGGCGGATGTAACCAGGGAGGAGTTGACTATTGGTGTAGATCAACAGTGGCCCATGTTAGTAATGACCAGGTCAAGGATATTACTACCTCTATTGAGAGTAAGAACAAGCTAGTCCAGGGCATTGGAATTAATGAATTCCAGGAAACGTTTTGCAAGTGTATTGGTACATGAGTAGTTTTCCCAGTTAATGGAGGGGCAGTTGAAGTCGCCCAGTATGAAAGTGTTAGGATGGACCCTAATATTCTCCAGGGGGCTTAGGAACATGGAGTGTGAGTCTTGGGACGTGTTTGGGGACCTATAACAGGCTATGACCTGACTCACTGTCTTACCTATTGTTAGCTGCACCTGAAGTATCTCAGATGAATTATGTTGGGTTGCCAGTCTAGAGGTGTGCACATCCTTTATGAATATGGAAACACCACTGCCTTTGGAACTTCAGTCCAAGTTCTGGGAGCGAAAGGTGTGGAATTGAGTTATAGCCTAGTAGTGCAGGGGTACTTTCTGCTGCTTTGAACCAGGTCTATGTTACAGCACAAATGTCGATGTTCTCCATTTTAAGGAGTACTCTGAGTGAGTGCATTTTGAAATTTAGACTTCTAGCGTCAAGCAGCATGACCCTCATATTGCATTTGTTGGTAGCTGTTACAGTGGTAATTTGGTCTTTGGAACACCACCTAAAAAAGGCACTATAGTGGTGGCAAGAGCCTTGGCCAGTATCCAGAAGCTCATGGGTGACAGATGCAGGCCATCTCTGGAAAAGCATTGAGGTCTGTCAATCATGTCATCCCAGGCAGACAGATACTGGATCCCCTTAGAATGACACCAGAAACTTAGCCAGTTGTTGAAATCAATCATTTTCTGTACCGTGGTATCATTCTGGGTGATGGTAGGATGCTGCTCAGGGCTAGGATCATACCTGCCTGGAATACATAATCTGGGAGCTCCTCCATGTCTCTTTTCATGTAGTCCATGGAGGTATGTCTCAGGTCATTCATACCCACATGTACAATGACAGAGTCATATTTGTACCTGTTGTTGAGGGTCCTGAGTGCATGCATTATGTGGTGGATTCTGGCACCTGACAGGCAGTTGACTGTTACTGTCTCCTTATTCAACCTAGTGAGTGGGACATCAGTATGCCTCACTATCAAGTCACCTATGACTAGTGTGTTGGGCATGCTGTTTTGCCTTAGGGGCCTTGGTTGAGTGGCACACAGTTTAGGAGATTTGTGTGTCTCGTGATTAGTGCTGTGTTGTGGTGGTCGAGTGCATTTCTGCCTTGGAGGTCTCTGCTGTTTGGGTAGACTTTTATTGAGATCCTCCAGGTGTGTGGTTTATGTTTTTATGCAAAGGCAGTGCTGGTGTGTGTTCTGGAAGGTTATGTGTTCCATGTGGTGTGGTGCAAGTGTTGACCTTCTCCTCTTGACCATCTATTCTGGTCTTGGCTGAAGAGTGTATGGCTCCCAATTTGGATATATAAGTACATCTCTCAGAAGTCTGAGTGTTGGGAGGTAAGAGGATCGGGTTGTCAGTGTACATGAGGCAGTTGCTACATTGACTCAGGATGCCCAAGTTCACCAGGTTAATAGGAGAAATCACAGGGAACTGACCTTTAGACATGCCTGACATTAGACCTTTAGACTCCTGAGGGTAATGACATCAGCAGGACCAATAAAGTAGGGCACTAGGAAGTGTACTGGTTGGGAATGGCCTAAAACTGTTTCACCTACAAAGAACTGGCAATAGAACCCCTGCCTATCTAGTTATTTGTACTATAGTATTATGCTGTTATTGCATGTGCTATAGAGCTTATGGGGCTGACAAGTGCCGAAAGGTACTTCTAAGCTGAATGACATCAGCAATACTGCTAAAGTAGGGCACTGGAAAATATTGTGGGTGGGGAAGTACTCACAATATGTCATCTTACAAACATACACACTTACGAACACTTGTACACACACACGTTTGACAGAAATGGGAATAGACACACTTACAAACTCTTGTACACACACACACACACACACACACACACACACACACACGCACACACACACACACACACACACATATATATATATATATATATATATATATATATATATATATATATATATAAACAATCTCTTACTGCAAGACATCTGCAAAAAGCCTGATGAAGTGGGGGGATAAAGGGAATCAATAGTGACATATTTGAAATATGGCTGTTCTACGCGTAGAAGTCTGGTAGTGTAGCATGGTTTGATTTAACATATATTTTCTGATAGATTCCATGTCTGAAACACAGACAATTGCCATCATTTACTGATGTCAGTGCTCATATCATCCCAGTGATTTGTCAGAAACCCACAACTGTTATGGGGAACAGAACAAACACATTAGCCACACATCTGGACAGTGTCTAGACATCTGGATAGTGGAGAGGTATGACTGCAGTCATGTAACAGAAGAGAAAAACCACTGAGAGCTGCCAACCATTTCACCCAGCACCTTCTGAACCACAGTAAGACCAACATGACACTACCCCAATTCAGCTGGAGTGAATTACCCATGTATTTGAAATATATCATGCACTACAGGGATGTAACTATAGGGAAAGGCAGACATTGGTGATAAATTGTCCACCCATACCCATTCGCACCACAGTCACAGCAGCATACCAGTACCCCAAATGAACTCTAGAGTATAACAACTGTTTGAACAAACATATCCTGATTGCCAGTCTCACACTACACCGATATATACTGCCCCAAATCACAGTCTACTGGGAAGTCAGAGGTGTTACAGGTCATTTGCCAGTCTGCCCCTACAAACATATACTATACACCTGATAGATCACCAGCAACTGTAGCAGCATGCACAGTCAGATAGAAAAGGATCTATGGCACCCACATCTGCTACTCTCCCTACTCGGCCAAACAAACATTTGCACACAACACTGCTACATAATCTTCACAGTCTGTTAACAATGGCCAGACATACATAACTCTCAACTGTACAGATTTCCACAGAATGTCCAGGGAGTGAGACCATATTTATGGCCACTGCTGCATGACATGTTTGGAGTCTGCTAAGTCACTGGGATGATATCAGGAGTGAAGCCACTAAATAATGATATACCATACCTCTGAACCTCTTACTGCAAGACATCTGGAAACCCCCGACATAACTGGGGGACAGGGGGCTGAAAAGAAGGACATATCTCACATAATGGTGTTACAAATTGAAACCTTTGCTGGTGTTACAGGGTGTGTTGTAACATAACATTCCTGAAGGGTATGATGTCTGAAACACAAATGGATGTCAACATTTATAGACTACAATCCTCACATTATCCTACTGATTTCTCAAAAACAAAAATTTTCTGAGGAACAGACCAAGCATAACAGGCAAACCTCTGGGCAGTCTGTGGACATCTGGTCAGTTGAGATGTATGTTAGAGACATATTGCTGTCAGACATCAAGTCACACAGAAAATGCATGTGCAGACAAACCTTGTTAATTTAGCAATCTTCTATGTGTATAAGAGCAATACTTATTTACAATATGTACAGAATTCTGAAACTTTGCCCCCCATGTTGTTGGCTTATCCCCACATTTCTTGTTCTGAGAGGCATTTCCACCTACCGTCTCTGAAGACGTACCCCCACACCTCCATAATGTCCTCCTCACACGCAATGAAAAGGTGCAAGGACCACATGAAGGATATAATTATAGCACTGTGTTGCTATGGCATTGGCTAATGGAAAGACATCACAGCTGCTCTGGATGCAAGTAGCAAGTGGGTGACACCGATTGGTGCACAGGCCATCATCTTCTCATGAGCATTATCTACAAAAGGCAAACTACTGCCTATGCAACACTGGTCTGAACCCATCTACACAAAGACAGACTGTGACTACACAAACCTAAACATTTACATAATGCTGAGGAAACCCTTCAACACTATAACAGGTATGTCAATTACTTAAGCTTGTAATGGAATGCAGAAGGGGGATGCAATAATGTGAAATAGGAATTAAATCTAGGTCACAATAAGACCTGCTGGACTCACATGCTGTTGTTTGGCACCTATGGCCATTCCTGCTGGCCCTGTCTGCATAGACATAGATGACAGCTCTGGCCCCTGAGTCACCCCAGCAAAGGTCAGCTCATATATGACTACTACTGGAGCATCTGTAGTCCAATATTGACAATGAAACTGCTAGGTCAGCAATCTGGGATGTTGTAAATATCCACATGTCACCTGGGAATGCTACCATGATGCATATGCTTGTCTTACAAATGTAAGAGCTTTATATAGGGTATGTGCATAGTAAACAACAGGTGCAGAAGTGTGTGTTGAACTGTAAGTGATATACTGAGCCCATACCTGTCAACTGTCCAGAGTTTTGCAGAATGACCACATGTTTGTCTCATATTTGTAGTCAATGCCTCATACAGTTGTGTATTGTCTGGCAAATCACTGGCAACCCATTAAAGACTGTAGTCATAATATAATAACATACATTTATATGTCAGCTGTCATATCCTGAGGAGTAGTCTTGTGAATGTGAGACCGTCTTTGCTATCAAATAAGTGTGTTACAGCTAGATGTATAGCAGATGTTTTGCTCTAACAGGAGCTAGGTGTATTAGCATGAAATCCATGTCAATTCAAGTGTACCTTGTCCTATAGGATGCTAACATTTGTGCAGTCCCTGACACCTGCTTTGCACACACACACACACACACACACACACACACACACACACACACACACACACACACACACACACACACACACACACACACACATACACACTGCTGCATGGGGACATGCATTAAAACACACATGCATATGGAGGTGATACTTCTTTGAGTAGATGACCTACCCAATCTATTAATGTACAATACACAGTGATATGACCACTGCATGCACCACAGTAGCTTGGTGTTAGAAACTGTGTAACTGTGCTTGTATGGTGGATGACATCTGTATGTGCTGACACTAGGTTGGCAATGGGGGAGTTCATAGGATGGAAGAGGCACACAGAATGGTATAGCCATCACATACACACACTAAAGACATCCACAGGGGCTGTGCATACAGAAACACATACACAGTTGCCAGTAAACATATTAGTAACTCTACGTATCCACTTCTATGTACTATAATGCTGCATACACATGACATGCTCCACATAGATTATATGCCTGGGACATAGCACACAACCTCTTACAACAGGTCATTTTGTGAATGCATTCATGGATGGTGGGATAACTCACCAGACATAGTGATTGGTCTTGTCTACTCCTCCTCATACCTGCATAAGTGATAGAGTGACAGACTTTGTATCAGCATGATGTTTCAGTCAGGTATATGTCTGATGCTGGTATGTGTGTCACTATGGTAACTGTGACATATGTGGCAATGATATCACAGGAATGCTCATTGTTAGGTGACACAAACCACATATAGGTTGCAAACGTGGATACTCCATGTACATCTGTACAGATGACTGGTATGGGATGTATAGTGTTACATGGTGCATGTGAGGCTGATGCCATTAACATGCTCTTTAAAGTGATGTCATGGGTAGATGGTCAACAGGCCTTTAAATGGTATAACCTACACACCCAACAGCCACAGGGGATATGCTTCACACACACTACTATAGTTGTCAGTATTCAGATTAGAACTCCTACCTATCTAATTATTTTTACAATAGCATTACACAGTTATTGCACACACCACAGAGCTTAGAGGGCTGACATGGGCATACAGGTACATCTAAGGTGAATGACATCAGCAGGCCTTGTAAAGTAGGGCAATGGGATGTATACTGGGTGGTACATGTCTCAAAATGGTATAACCTACACACCCAGAGGATATGATTATCAACCAAACAGACACACGCAGATGATGTGATTGTCACACACACACATAATTGCCAGTATTGAGTTTAGAAGCCCTACCTATGTAGTTATGTGTACTACATTGTTACTCACTTATCACATGCACCAAGGAGCTTATAGGATTTAACAGTGTCACAAGGTATGTCTAAGGTCAATTACATCAATAGCCCTTGTAAAGTATGGCAATGGGAAATGTACTGGGTGAAAAGGGCATCAAAATACATTACCCTACATACACACTTCCAAACACCTTCACATACACACACACTCACACACACACACACACACACACACACACACACACACACACACACACACTTGTCACAACTGATTGTAGAACCCCTGCCTATCTAGTTATCTGTACTATACTGTTACTTAGTTATTACATGTGCCACGAAGCTTATAGGGTTGAGGGTTGTCCAAAGGTACTTCTAAGGGCAATGACATCAGCAGGACTGCTAAAGTAGGGCACTAGGAAGTGATGTGGGTGAGAAAGTCCTCAAAATACTTCATCCTAAAAACATACACACTTACAAACTCTTGCACATACACTTATACACACACACACACACACACACACACACACACACACACACACACACACACATATATATATATATATAAAGGCAGGTGATGTGTTATTATAACCCCCACCTCAGTACTATTACACAATGGAGCTCACCTTCATGCTGGCATGTGCGACTGGTTACGTCCGGTATGCTACTGTCAGCAGCAGGACATCACTCTATGCCATTCAGGGTATCCATGTGTATGACTAACTCTCTGTGTGCTCCCCCATGTCTCTCTCTCTCTCTGTCACTGTCTGTCTCTATCTTCCCCATGTCTATGTGTGTGTCTGCTTGACATATTGTTGTATGTTGGCCATTATGTCTGTGTATCACATGCAACAGATGCAGATATATTATGTGTGGGCCACCTACAGCTAGCTGAGAGTAATCCTGTCTGATGGGTGTGTCTAGGGACAGTTAATGTGTACATAGCTGTCTGTATGCAAAGACATATATGGCCTGTGATCTTCTAAGTGTAAAAGCATGCCCAGTATGACTTTCTATAGTGAGAGTGGGACTCCATTCCAGAGATAGTTTAACTCCAGTCTGGGGTTCCTTTTTTTGGAAGAGAGTGCCTTGGTTCTATTGGGTATGGCGGGATCCATGCATTTATGTACGTGTTCATACAGTGCAGTGGTGTATGATTCGGCAATCATGCAACTATTCTTCATTTGCATGGGTGCCGTGAAGTTAGCCACCTCTGTTTTTAGGAGCCCAAAGTTAGCTTTGGAAAAGTTTTTCATGGTGGTTACCTTTGCGGGGGTGAGTGGGAGGGATGTGGATTTCCAAGGTGATTAGTTTGTGGGCGGATGTAACCAGGAGGAGTTGACTATTGGTGTAGATCAACAGTGGCCCATGTTAGTAATGACCAGGTCAAGGATATTACTACCTCTATTGAGAGTAAGAACAAGCTAGTCCAGGGCATTGGAATTAATGAATTCCAGGAAACGTTTTGCAAGTGTATTGGTACATGAGTAGTTTTCCCAGTTAATGGAGCCGCAGTTGAAGTCGCCCAGTATGAAAGTGTTAGGATGGACCCTAATATTCTCCAGGGGGCTTAGGAACATGGAGTGTGAGTCTTGGGACGTGTTTGGGGACCTATAACAGGCTATGACCTGACTCACTGTCTTACCTATTGTTAGCTGCACCTGAAGTATCTCAGATGAATTATGTTGGGTTGCCAGTCTAGAGGTATGCACATCCTTTATGAATATGGAAACACCACTGCCTTTGGAACTTCAGTCCAAGTTCTGGGAGCGAAAGGTGTGGAATTGAGTTATAGCCTAGTAGTGCAGGGGTACTTTCTGCTGCTTTGAACCAGGTCTATGTTACAGCACAAATGTCGATGTTCTCCATTTTAAGGAGTACTCTGAGTGAGTGCATTTTGAAATTTAGACTTCTAGCGTCAAGCAGCATGACCCTCATATTGCATTTGTTGGTAGCTGTTACAGTGGTAATTTGGTCTTTGGAACACCACCTAAAAAAGGCACTATAGTGGTGGCAAGAGCCTTGGCCAGTATCCAGAAGCTCATGGGTGACAGATGCAGGCCATCTCTGGAAAAGCATTGAGGTCTGTCAATCATGTCATCCCAGGCAGACAGATACTGGATCCCCTTAGAATGACACCAGAAACTTAGCCAGTTGTTGAAATCAATCATTTTCTGTACCGTGGTATCATTCTGGGTGATGGTAGGATGCTGCTCAGGGCTAGGATCATACCTGCCTGGAATACATAATCCGAGAGCTCCTCCATGTCTCTTTTCATGTAGTCCATGGAGGTATGTCTCAGGTCATTCATACCCACATGTACAATGATAGAGTCATATTTGTACCTGTTGTTGAGGGTCCTGAGTGCATGCATTATGTGGTGGATCCTGGCACCTGACAGGCAGTTGACTGTTACTGTCTCCTTATTCAACCTAGTGAGTGGGACATCAGTATGCCTCACTATCAAGTCACCTATGACTAGTGTGTTGGGCATGCTGTTTTGCCTTAGGGGCCTTGGTTGAGTGGCACACAGTTTAGGAGATTTGTGTGTCTCGTGATTAGTGCTGTGTTGTGGTGGTCGAGTGCATTTCTGCCTTGGAGGTCTCTGCTGTTTGGGTAGACTTTTATTGAGATCCTCCAGGTGTGTGGTTTATGTTTTTATGCAAAGACAGTGCTGGTGTGTGTTCTGGAAGGTTATGTGTTCCATGTGGTGTGGTGCAAGTGTTGACCTTCTCCTTTTGACCATCTATTCTGGTCTTGGCTGAAGAGTGTATGGCTCCCAATTTGGATATATAAGTACATCTCTCAGAAGTCTGAGTGTTGGGAGGTAAGAGGATCAGGTTGTCAGTGTACATGAGGCAGTTGCTACATTGACTCAGGATGCCCAAGTTCACCAGGTTAATAGGAGAAATCACAGGGAACTGACCTTTAGACATGCCTGACATTAGACCTTTAGACTTCTGAGGGTAATGACATCAGCAGGACCAATAAAGTAGGGCACTAGGAAGTGTACTGGTTGGGAATGGCCTAAAACTGTTTCACCTACAAAGAACTGGCAATAGAACCCCTGCCTATCTAGTTATTTGTACTATAGTATTATGCTGTTATTGCATGTGCTATAGAGCTTATGGGGCTGACAAGTGCCGAAAGGTACTTCTAAGCTGAATGACATCAGCAATACTGCTAAAGTAGGGCACTGGAAAATATTGTGGGTGGGGAAGTACTCACAATATGTCATCTTACAAACATACACACTTACGAACACTTGTACACACACACGTTTGACAGAAATGGGAATAGACACACTTACAAACTCTTGTACACACACACACACACACACACACACACACACACACACACACACACACACACACACACGCACACACACACACACACACACACATATATATATATATATATATATATATATATATATATATATAAAAACAATCTCTTACTGCAAGACATCTGCAAAAAGCCTGATGAAGTGGGGGGATAAAGGGAATCAATAGTGACATATTTGAAATATGGCTGTTCTACGCGTAGAAGTCTGGTAGTATAGCATGGTTTGATTTAACATATATTTTCTGATAGATTCCATGTCTGAAACACAGACGATTGCCATCATTTACTGATGTCAGTGCTCATATCATCCCAGTGATTTGTCAGAAACTCACAACTGTTATGGGGAACAGAACAAACACATTAGCCACACATCTGGACAGTGTCTAGACATCTGGATAGTGGAGAGGTATGACTGCAGTCATGTAACAGAAGAGAAAAACCACTGAGAGCTGCCAACCATTTCACCCAGCACCTTCTGAACCACAGTAAGACCAACATGACACTACCCCAATTCAGCTGGAGTGAATTACCCATGTATTTGAAATATATCATGCACTACAGGGATGTAACTATAGGGAAAGGCAGACATTGGTGATAAATTGTCCACCCATACCCATTCGCACCACAGTCACAGCAGCATACCAGTACCCCAAATGAACTCTAGAGTATAACAACTGTTTGAACAAACATATCCTGATTGCCAGTCTCACACTACACCGATATATACTGCCCCAAATCACAGTCTACTGGGAAGCCAGAGGTGTTACAGGTCATTTGCCAGTCTGCCCCTACAAACATATACTATACACCTGATAGATCACCAGCAACTGTAGCAGCATGCACAGTCAGATAGAAAAGGATCTTTGGCACCCACATCTGCTACTCTCCCTACTCGGCCAAACAAACATTTGCACACAACACTGCTACATAATCTTCACAGTCTGTTAACAATGGCCAGACATACATAACTCTCAACTGTACAGATTTCCACAGAATGTCCAGGGAGTGAGACCATATTTATGGCCACTGCTGCATGACATGTTTGGAGTCTGCTAAGTCACTGGGATGATATCAGGAGTGAAGCCACTAAATAATGATATACCATACCTCTGAACCTCTTACTGCAAGACATCTGGAAACCCCCGACATAACTGGGGGACAGGGGGCTGAAAAGAAGGACATATCTCACATAATGGTGTTACAAATTGAAACCTTTGCTGGTGTTACAGGGTGTGTTGTAACATAACATTCCTGAAGGGTATGATGTCTGAAACACAAATGGATGTCAACATTTATAGACTACAATCCTCACATTATCCTACTGATTTCTCAAAAACAAAAATTTTCTGAGGAACAGACCAAGCATAACAGGCAAACCTCTGGGCAGTCTGTGGACATCTGGTCAGTTGAGATGTATGTTAGAGACATATTGCTGTCAGACATCAAGTCACACAGAAAATGCATGTGCAGACAAACCTTGTTAATTTAGCAATCTTCTATGTGTATAAGAGCAATACTTATTTACAATATGTACAGAATTCTGAAACTTTGCCCCCCATGTTGTTGGCTTATCCCCACATTTCTTGTTCTGAGAGGCATTTCCACCTACCGTCTCTGAAGACGTACCCCCACACCTCCATAATGTCCTCCTCACATGCAATGAAAAGGTGCAAGGACCACATGAAGGATATAATTATAGCACTGTGTTGCTATGGCATTGGCTAATGGAAAGACATCACAGCTGCTCTGGATGGAAGTAGCAAGTGGGTGACACCGATTGGTGCACAGGCCATCATCTTCTCATGAGCATTATCTACAAAAGGCAAACTACTGCCTATGCAACACTGGTCTGAACCCATCTACACAAAGACAGACTGCGACTACACAAACCTAAACATTTACATAATGCTGAGGAAACCCTTCAACACTATAACAGGTATGTCAATTACTTAAGCTTGTAATGGAATGCAGAAGGGGGATGCAATAATGTGAAATAGGAATTAAATCTAGGTCACAATAAGACCTGCTGGACTCACATGCTGTTGTTTGGCACCTATGGCCATTCCTGCTGGCCCTGTCTGCATAGACATAGATGACAGCTCTGGCCCCTGAGTCACCCCAGCAAAGGTCAGCTCATATATGACTACTACTGGAGCATCTGTTGTCCAATATTGACAATGACACTGCTAGGTCAGCAATCTGGGATGTTGTAAATATCCACATGTCACCTGGGAATGCTACCATGATGCATATGCTTGTCTTACAAATGTAAGAGCTTTATATAGGGTATGTGCATAGTAAACAACAGGTGCAGAAGTGTGTGTTGAACTGTAAGTGATATACTGAGCCCATACCTGTCAACTGTCCAGAGTTTTGCAGAATGACCACATGTTTGTCTCATATTTGTAGTCAATGCCTCATACAGTTGTGTATTGTCTGGCAAATCACTGGCAACCCATTAAAGACTGAAGTCATAATATAATAACATACATTTATATGTCAGCTGTCATATCCTGAGGAGTAGTCTTGTGAATGTGAGACCGTCTTTGCTATCAAATAAGTGTGTTACAGCTAGATGTATAGCAGATGTTTTGCTCTAACAGGAGCTAGGTGTATTAGCATGAAATCCATGTCAATTCAAGTGTACCTTGTCCTATAGGATGCTAACATTTGTGCAGTCCCTGACACCTGCTTTGCAGCTGTGGAGAGCACACTAACCTTGCCAGGTTATGCATCCTATTATACATTTAGACCCCAAATGGAGGGCTGCAAAAATACAGGAGGTGGAGTTTTAAACATTATCATACACATACACACCTCCAGGCTGGCCAAACAGTATGACACATGGAAGAAATCCAGAGTGCAGTTAACTGTTGAAAAAACACCTACTCAAATCATAACTAGCTATAGACCTCCAACCATGACTCTGGACACCCACCATACTTATCTGGACTTTCTGCAATCTGCCAAGATTCAACCATCTACCCAGCTCCTGGATGATGTTAACTAACCAACCAACCATAGTGTGCATGACCTATGCTACCTGAACATGAATGCACAGAGATTCCTCGGCTTTGTCAGTGGCAATGGAGTGGATCGGCTGGTGAACACTCCTACAACAGGTGCAAATCACCTGTATCTAGTCCTAAACAACATGCATAGCCACTGTAGGAGGTTTCATCCTCCTTAGTAAGATCTAACCACAAAGCCATCACTATTCAGGTCACCATCTCCCCTGCCCCAACTCCTCTTGTCAGGATTAAACAAAATAAACTTCACAAAAATGACCATAAATCTCCTTAGAGCAGGTAGAAGTAGCTTTACAGCCACAATCCCATCTGTTGGAACTAGCAGTAGTGACCAAGCCCACACCACAGTACTTTGTGAGCACCTACATAGCTGTATGGATTCAGCAATACCTGACAGAACAACATGATCTCCCTCAAGGTAGGGTAAATGTCTGTGGTGGACAGCAGCAATACATAAATACCCTAATAGGTGGAAATAATTGCTGGAAAGGGCCAAGATGGAGCAGGTGCCTAATTGGAAGCAATGCCACCTTGGTTTTAACAAGTAAATAAGGTCACAGGTGAATTACCCTAAGGCTATCTTTGGGTGCAAATTGGACATATCCACCAAGGCCAATCACTAGGCCTTCCACACATATGTCTGCAATCCCAGAGGCAACACCCAAATCTACTCTGTAGTGGTGGTCAATATCACCACAGACACATATGGAATAGATATAGCCAACCTGCTGAAGACAGTTGAAGTGTAAACATCACCCCCTGTCCCCCTATCGGTACACTTATGCATGCACAACACATGCCACCCTCCCTTCATCATCAGGAAGCAGGTCCATAATGCCCTCTCAAAGGCAACACACATAAGTCTCCATAGGCCTGATACCATCCCTGGCTGCATCCTACATAAACTCAGGCATAAGTCTCAGCTCCATTACACACTGTAGTCAACCAAAGCCTGAGCACCAGTGTCATCCCATCTGCACAGAGGACAGCCACTGTCATCCCTATACACAAAGCCAGAGCAATATACTGACCCAGCCAATCATATGCACATCCGCCTAATTAGCCTGATCTGCAAGGCCATGGAAGGCATATCAAGGACATTATGAACAAGGACATTGGCAACCTCAAATTGCTTGAGCCCACACAGTATGATATTGTCAAAAGGAGATCAGGCCTGTTAAACCTGGTAGACTTTTCTGAAGTAGTCAACAAACACAAGGATGAGGGGAAGATGGTGAACAATGCCTACCTTCACCTAGCCCAGTTCTCTCACAATAATCCCCAGGCAGCCAGGATACATAAAACCTACACAACTAGGCATCAACCTGTATGTTATCAGATGAGTAGCTAACTGGCTCAATGATAGTACCCACTCAGTCATAGTAGTGGAAGCCACCTCTAGTAGTAGACTCTTCCAGAGGGTTGCACCCCAATGATCAGTCTTGGTGCCTCTACTGTTTGAGATATATGTTTCTGAGGTACAAGACAAAAGCAGTGGTCAGTGACTAACCAGGTTTACAGATTACTGCAATCTGGCCACTGTCTTATATTCCCCTACATATGTGAGCAACCTCCAATACTCCCTCACCCAAATTAATGACTGGTGCAAGAAGCATTGCCTCAAACTAAATACCAGGAGATGCATCATTTTCCCTGCTGTGGTAGATGTCATCCACACTAATTATGACAGTAATAATGTACTGAGCAAGCAATCAGGTGTGAGGTGAATTGAGCACCCAGGTTGGTAGCAACCTGACAGTTTTCCACCATGTGGGCACCACTGTATGGATGGCTGTATACATGGCCCACCTCACAAATATCGGTATGTCATCCAGGAACCAGGAGGCCACAACATCCCTGTACTTCACCCTTATCAGATGCATTACCAGGTACAATGGCTCCTTTGGCATGTACCTTGCCAAGCAAATGCAACAGTTGCAGAGATCACAGACGTTCCTGACCAGGTAAATCCAGGTTCTGCAACATCTATTCTATAAAGATAGGCTGAAAGACCTGTCCCTGTACTCAGTCTCACACAGACTGCTCCTAGGCGACCTGTGGCTGGCATACAAGGTCATTTCCAAACCAGCCTTGATGGCATTTCTGCATAACTGTAAGACAAACCCCACTCATGCAACATGCACGCAAGGCCCTCACCTAGTCTGTGACATGTATAGTACTTGTTGGTGGCATAGTGTAGTGTCCCACATAATACACTGTAAAAGTACACTACCTCCCCATTTCTAGCAGAGTACACGTATAGCTCTCTTGAAGAAAAAGCTGAACAGCTGCATGGGAAATGAATAAGACACCCCTGTGATCCGAGTGTGTCCCAGTTGGACAGAAGAACACAACTGCTGGCTTTGAAGGGATCATGGGCAAAAGTCTGGGCTGGGCTTATGAGGGCATCAGAGCCAATAGCCTGGTATCATCTCATGAGGTTATGCACCTAGTACTTTACATGTTTCCTATATGTATTGCAGATTGTCCTGCATTGTTGTCTGAAATGAATCCATGTGAATCTAAACTGTGTAGGTACTGCAGTGATGGTGTATACTCTTGTTCCTTCATCAGTTATCATAGCGTTACACCTTGTCATTGTGTGTGGTCTGTATAACAGAAAGTCAGCCCTTACAGTACTTGCCTATGCACTTGGGGACACTGTATAGCTCACTCCAATGGCCTTGGTCTTGGTCACAATTGCCATTCTGCTAATTGGTCCATCACACAGTAGGATTTGTCACCCTTTGTTGTGGGCCTTACAGTAGCTGTGAAAGAGATGGATTGTGGCAGGCAGAACTACCGTAAGGTCTGGCCTGAAGGGCCCATAGGTATCAAAGCTGTGCCAGACTTTACCAGGAGTTTGTGTGTGTGTGTGTGTGTGTGTGTGTGTGTGTGTGTGTGTGTGTGTGTGTGTGTGTGTGTGTGTGTGTTTGTGTGTGTGTGTGTGTGTGTGTGTATGTGCATATATCAGCAAACATAATATTGCAGGGTATAACTTTACATATGTTGTCTTCCCCTCACATTTGAAAATGGGGGTTGGTGTATCTTCCCCTCACAGCCTGATGTCAGTGTCTTAGTAGTCTCCCATGATGATGGTGGTCAAAGTGAGGCACAGGTGGAGTTGTTGGAGCCTGAATCTGTGCCATTGTTTGGTATCCCACTGTTACCCACCATGTCCCTGCACACAGTCTGTATGCCCATACATACCCAGTTCACAGCAGCCACAGATAATGGATGATGGAGGGTGGTGGCATGGAACAGGCTAGTTTGATGACTATGGCAAGTGTGAGCATAGACACCAACCATAGCCAAACAACAGGCGAGGTCACACACAGGTAGACGGACAGGGGTGCTCGATGGAGGACTACTCCCCATTAAGACCCTGTCCCAAGTGCCACAGCAAGTGTCACCAGATGCATGTCATAGTCTATCATGGAGGCACAAGCGTGTACTAACTGCAATACCAGACAGATGCTCAGGATCATGACAGCTGCAGTGGTTCCTGCCATGCATAACGACCTCCATGGCATTTATGATGCCATGCATCATTTGTCCAATGTTGTGGATAGACAGTGTGGTGAGACATTGTCGCTGGTTGACTGTGCAATGTCTGTGCTTGAGCATGTGGTGGGAGTAGGGCATTGGCGAGGTGGACGTATGTCAGCAACATGATCAACTGGGAACATTTGTGGCTGTGCACATTCACAGTCCTGTAGTGGCAGTGCCACCAGCACTACCAGAGGGAGGGTGCTGTCCACACCGCACTGGAGCAGGCCATAGGCATGTTGCCTTGGCAAGCTCCATCAGGGATGCGGATCCAGCAGACAGCAGTCACCATTGGGGAGTAGTACTGCATCCATCCTTGGGCCTTGTGGTGCCAGTGAGACTCCTGGCAGAGCCAGTTCCTGTGTCCTTCCCAGGAGATGGTGAACCATACATCCTGCCATGTAAGGTCCATGGCTGTCCAACATAGCCTTGTGTTGGGCATCCACATGGCTTGATGGTGTTCAAACAATTGCACATCCCTATCACAGGCCGGTCACCACCAGGCATGCAGAGCTTCTCTGCATGGCCCACTTGAACAACACCCCTTCAGACACATACACACACACACACACACACACACACACACACACACACACACACACACACACACACACACATACACACACACACACACACACACACACACACACACACACACACACACACACGGATACACACGGACACACACGCAGACACACACACACACACACACACACACACACACACACACACACACACACACACACACACACACATGAAAAATGTTTGGATCTGCTTACTGCTTCTTACTGCTTGCTCTTGCTGTGGGATTTGACATCTTCTTAAGACACTCAGTCTTGCTGGCTGGATTCTGCTAAAATTCAAAGTCTGGTTATATTTGCATTCACAGTCTGTCGCATACAGAAACTTGCAGAATATACACTGATGAGAGAATATACTTTGCAGCATCAACTTTAGAGAGCAGTAACAAATAACTTTTTATAATAAACCAAACGGACCAACGTTGCAGCTTAAAAGTACTGTTCCAACTTTACTTCTCATATAGTACAGATGATGTGAGAGATATAACATTTACCTCAGGACTTGTGTCCCTATCATACCTCTAACATAACTAGATTTAATACAGACTTTTTATACATATTTTAGTTAAACACACACCCTCTTGGTTTTGGAAAGATACTGCCTTGATGACGCAAATACTAACACATCTGTTCTTGTGCAAATGATGATAAGTAAACTGTCTTCAAGAAACCGCCTTGTGGATTATGTTCTTGTGTAACGGCTGATAAGTAAACTGTCTTCAAGGAAACACCTTGTGGATTAACTTTCTTAGAAAAACATATTTTTAAACTTTCTTAGAAAAACATGTCCTGTTGTCCAGTGAAAGCAGATTACATTCTTGTCATGTCTGTAAGAAGTCATCTTTCTTGATGTGTGTGTAATACACTCATAAGCAAGTTCCTTATTTTTTTAAGCCACAGTCATTTATTTTAAACTTTCTTGATGTGTGTATTTTTTAAGCCACAATCATTTAGTACGGATGCTAATCACATATTACTAAACTTTCTTTCTACATTTCAGCAAGCTTTATCTTATTCCTTATTTGTGTTGAATATTTGTAGCAAAGTTATTTTCAACCTTAGTATATTGTTGAGCACACTATAACAATTCCCTCTTTTTTTATTATTTTAAACTAGAGAAATAAATTCAGCATTATTTGATAATACTTTTTCATTATGACAATTACTAACTGTAACTTGACTAGCTTTTGCTAAGCAGACTTTAATACATGTAAATAATATGCAACCGAGCATTACAATAACAATAAAAAAATTAAAAATACAGTGATTTTTTCCTGTCCATCCTGTAAACAGATTACTAAACCATTCACTCCAGTCATCATTCCAGTTTTTTCTAGTATGTTGAGACACTTGTGCAATTGCTTCTAAATGTGCTTTTACAGATTTTGTTTTGTCTGGAATAAATGTACAACATTGTTCTCCTATTAAAGCACATGTACCCCCTTGGGATGCTAATATGTAATCTAATGTCATTGTATTTTGTAAAACCATAGTTCGTATTGCTGTCATTTCAACAGTAATGTCAAGGACTGCATTAAAAGTGGCATTTGCCAGTACCTCAACTAGTTTAGATAGTTTTCTCAGCTCCCAGATGGCTTTTGCAGCCCCGTACCAAGGGAAAATACCTGCTCCAGATATTACATTGTCTCCTAAATCCATATCTTTTAATTTAATATAATCAAGATTTTGATGATATATATGTGATATATCTAAGGTGTCTACTGGATTTTCTGGACTTTCAATCACAGGTAATATATCCCTTTTCTTTTTTGCATTTCTAATGTTTCCTTTTGGTAACTCTTTTATATGATGCATTGCTGGTACCACTAATCCTATATAACAGGTGCCATCCCATCCCTTTGGTAACCATTTATAAGCATATTTACCACAGATGTAATATAACCCATCTGATAGAGCAACACTGCTATTTACCAGACTGCCATTTACTTGCCCCATAGTAGGAGTTTTATCATGTACAACTCTAAAGTTTTTATCTGTTTTACTTCTCCAACATGTAATATTGGTTTTACACTCATTTTTATCATTTTGTGAAAAATGAAATACTGCTGAGTCACTTTATATTAATTGACCCTTAATTGGTATTAAAATAGGAAAACCATGAGAAAATACTCCACGTACTGGTATGTGGTTGTGAAAATTTACCATTTCAATTATTTGAATACAATTGCTATTACCCACTGGAACAGTTCCATTTTGTTGAAAACATGTGATCCCCTGTACTATAGCAGATAACTGTACTCTTGCTTTACGCAATTGTACATTTATAATTTTATCTCCGGTTTCATTTATTAATACCCGCCAACTACTAAGAGAATTTAGTGGAATAGGTATTAGAGGCATTACCCTGTTATTTTTGGTATTAGACTACATACCCAACAATTAGAAACATTCATGCTTTTTGCATACCAACATTGTCTTGCTAAAAAAGTGTTAAAAGATGGTGACCAGTCTTGTTCATTTTTCCACATTTCTTTACTCTCTCTCTTATGTAACTTTAGAGTTTGATTATCAGGTTGTAAGTATAATTTAATACTAAGCAATACAATAATAGTTAGTATGATAGCTATTATCAAGTAAAAAAACATCCTTTAAATAGAAATTCCATTGTTGAATCATTTTGCCTTTGGTCATCCGAAACTGGATTTCCAAAAGGATGCACTTTAAACCAAGTCAATTTCATTATGGTTTTCTCTGTTGGAAACCTACAAAAGAATACATTTAATCAGATTTACATTGCTCACTATTTTTGATCATTCTTAGCTGATCTTTATGTACCAACATTGTTCTGTTTTTCTTTTTTCCTTTAATTTTGTACACTAATGGTCCAATTTGTTCCACTACTTCAAAAGGGCCTTGCCAATTGCTAGCCCATGGTCCTTCCATTTGGAATGTTTTTACCAATACTTTGGTTCCACAGGAAAGGTTTTCTTCAGCTGGTAATATTGGCACCTTTTTCCATAGATGGAACGCTTGCTCCCTTGCATTATAGTCACATATGCTAATAAGTTGTTTTAGCCATTCCTGATGTTTGCTGATTTCTAGCATGGGCCTACCATTAGGGGAAATCTGGATCAAATGGTAATAGTATGGGCATTTTGCGGCCTGTCATTATTTCATATGGGGAAATACCTGTTTTGCTGTTTGGTGTTGCTTGAATACCCATTAAAATACCAGGCAGATGATGTACCCATGTATTGCCCTTTTCCAAGCATGCCTTTTTTAGACGTTCTTTTAACGTCCGATTCATACGTTCTACAATGCCATTGGATTGTGGATGGTATGGTACATGAAACCTTTGCTGTATGCCTAACAAATTACACATTTGTTTAATGAGATCACTAACAAACTGTGGGCCATTGTCTGATTCTATGACCCGTGGCCATCCCCAGTGACAGAAAATATTTTTCCATAAGGCTTCTGCTGTTGCCTTTGCTGTCATGGTTTTGGTAGGAATTGCTTCTACCCATTTTGAAAAAACGTCCACTACGACTAGTAGATACCTGTAACCTCCCTTTGCTGTTGGTAATGGACCTGCATAATCTATTTGAACTGCGTACCATGGCCCATCTGCTGGCTGTACTCGATGTAACTGAGGCCTTTTGCTTTTAGCATTTACCTGCAGACAGATTAAACATTCTTCTATAATCAGTTTGCAAACCTTTTTTAAATTTGGGTTCCAATACTTTTCTTTTACAACTGCCCATAACTTATCAGTTCCTATATGGCCCAGTATTTGGTGATTTAACTTGACCAGCTGGCGTGCCAACTGGAATGGTACATATGGCAACTGTAACCCTTTGGAGGTGGTGTATGCATAGTACTCCTTTGGTGATACTCCTATCAATTTGCACTGATCGATTTCTTCTTTTAAGCCCTGTTGTTTTTGTATATTTACAAGGTCTTTCTCTATTGATTCTTTATCTAACTCTTTTAAGACACTAACTTCTACATTGATATATTCATATTCTGGAAGTTCTTTTCCATTTTGTGCTGCTTGTTTTGCCAAAGTATCAGCTAACACATTTAATCTGTAAGTTTCACTGGTTGGCTTTTGATGTGCTTTTACTTTTAAGATGCTATACTGTCCTTGTTGTTTTGACATTGTTATAACTTTATATATGTCTTTTAATACTTCAGCATGCCGTAATGGTTTACCTACACTATCCACAAATCCTCGTCTTACCCACGTTTCCATATGTAATCTCAAGGAATTTACTACGTAAGCACTATCTGAAAAAATGTTAATGGGATTGTAATACTTTAACACATACAGTACTGCCTCCAGTTCAGCTCTTTGAGCTGACATATGCCCTGGTAACTTGATTAGTTCAGGAGAACCCAGTTATGGATTTTCTGGAACTATGGCAAATCCTGTCCAGTATCTGCCTTGGTCCCAATATCGTGCTCCATTCACAAAGATGGATGGCTTAAAGTGATCAAAATCAGATGCTAAAAATTGCAGCTCAGGTGACATTATCTTTTCTAAACAGTTATGCTGTTTTCCTTCATATCCCATGTAGTTTGATAAATAGTATTTGTCCCCTGTCTGTATAGTAACAGTTTTCATTCCAAAAAGTGCCATCCATTTTGCAAAGACTACCTGACTAATACCATCTGTAATTTTGTTCATTTCAAAGCTGTCTACCAGAGATTTTACAGCTTGATGTGGTGTTTGTACTATAATGCTGGAAAATACGGTCAAATATTCAGTTTGTTTAATACCCCAGTAAATGGCTAATAACTGCTGTATACATGGATGGTAGCCCAATTCCACTGGGGTCATCTTCCTGCTAAAGAAAGTGACTGGGCGTAATGTTTTTTCCATTCTGTTGTCACTACCATGTGGCCATTCCTGTAATAGTACCACAGACAGTGTTTTTTTTTCCTGCTGCTGCTTGTAACACAATTGGTAACCTTGGTGTGGGCGCTATTAGTTCTGTAGCTTGTGCTAGTTTTATTTTTATCTGTGAAAATGCCTCCTCTTCATGAGATGCCCACTCTACAAAGGTGGAGTTCTTTTGTTCCTGTAACATTTTGTATAGGGGAGCAGCCACGGCTGCATAATCCTCTATAAATTCCCTATTGTAATTCATGATTCCCATGAATTTATGTAAGTCTGCTATAGTCAGTGGCTTTTCCATTTGTAAAATGCCTTGTACATGTACAGGGCAAGGAGATCTTCCTGTTGGCTTTATAATAGTACCTAGAAACTTAACTTTTTGTGTCATAAACTGATTTTTTTCACTTTTAACCTTAAACCCTGCTTGTTGTAGAGTATAAAAAACTCTCTTAAGAAGCTGTACATCCTCCTCTACTGTTTCTGACTGAATTAAAATATCATCAATGTAATGTATTACTGAATCATCCTTTTCCAATTGTTGTAGAATGGATCCTACTGTCTGATGAAAAATAACTGGACTGTTTTGAAACCCTTGTGGTAACCTTGTCATAACATATTGCTGTTTTTTAAATGTAAAGGCAAATCTTGGCCAATCTTTTTTCCTGAGTGGAACTGCAAAAAAAACATTTGCTAAATCTATTACTGTAAACCATTTACTTTGTGGCTTAATATGTGCAGCCAACTCTGGGACTCCTGGAATCAAATGTGCTCTAGGAGTGGTATACTGATTAACCTTCCGTAAATCAATAACAAAACAATAACTACCATCTTTTTTCTTAACTGGCCAAATTGGTGAATTTGTAGGACTGTTGCCTTTTTGTATAATCCTTTCTTTTTCCCATTCTACAATACATTTTTCCATATGTTCTTCTGCCTCCCTAGGAATAGGATATTGTTTTTGAAAAGGTGGTATATAGTCCTGATCACTTCCTACTCCTACTGGGCTTTCTAGTTTTCCACAATCACTGGGACCCCTGGAACATAGATTTGGGAATTGCTGTTATAAATGCTTCCATACATCCTCACTGTCTGTATTTACATAGCCTGTAGGTTTTTCAGGTTTGTCAGGTAGAGAGATTGCATAGCAACCTGTATTTTGCTTTTCCTCTCTTTGTTGTTTGTCTCCTATCCACAAAATTTCATTAGGTAAATCAATTACTATACCTAAAGGTCCTAGAATGTCCATACCAATAATGGTATTTGTGCAAGATGGATGCATTAAAAATGCACCCTTCCATGTCTGTCCTTCTTGACAAAACTTTATGTCCACACTTTGGCTACTCACTGCATAGCATCCTGTGCCATTAAATGCTGAAATGCAAACATTTTTTATAGGATTTGCTGGTAACTGTCTGTTTGTGACAGATACTGCTGCTCCTGTGTCTATTAAGACATTTTTCCACAATGACCCCTCTACCCAAATATCAATCAGTGGCCGTCCATCTCGACCCTTTTTAAAGGTAGTTAGGAAAGATACCAGAGTAGGGGGGGCACATCCCTATTGTAAGGAAATTCACTCATCCTCTCCTTTATTATTAAATGCAATATGACACACCTCATGTTTTTGTTTGTCATCTTCCTCTGTGTCTAAATGATCTACATATTTAGGTTTTTCAATCTCTTTTTTTTAACTGTTGCCTAGCTATTCCTTCTGCCTGTTCTATCAAATGTTTTGGATTTATAGGTGAAACTGTTTGAAAATCTACTGGGCATACTTTCCCTTTTCCTGTATATTGATGGCTCTTATAACTGTTTTTGCCAATATTGTAAGGTTTTTGTACATAATCCAGCTTTTCTGACTTTTCTTGTAAATTTGTTTTCTCTCTTTTTGGAAATACCCCCTGTTCTTCTTTCTTTTTGCGCCAGGCTTTGTAATGATCACAATTTTGCTTAACATGTCCTATTTTTTTACAAAAGAAGCATGTCGGTGCCTTTTGCCCATTACCTGTGCTTGATCCTGGTACTACAAGCATAGAGGCAGGGGCTGGTGGTGCTGACGCAGCTCTTTCTGCTGGTGGTTGGTCACACCACCTTTGCCTTTCCCTGTTTTTTATCTCACCAATTACTTCAAATGGCTCACTATTTTCTTCAAATGCAAAGATATGGTGTGAGTATAATGTCCCATCATCGGCCATAGTCCGTCCCCTCATTAGTTTTTGTACCAAATCAGTGAGGGTATCAGAATTTTCTTTGTAGATACATTTAATATCCCCTGGAACCCCTTTTACTTGTTCTAAGAAGCAATGTATTAACTGTTTTTGTATGTCTCTTTTTTCCATGTCTCTATCTGTTTTTTATATATGATTTGAAATGCAAGTCTAAAATGATCACTTTGTTCTATTAATTTATCTGTGATAGTAATTTTAAAATTATCTAATAATTTGGCTGTGAGAGGCTGCCCTTGTGTAAATGCCATTAAAATGGCTGTCATACGTCCTACTTTAGTATTTAACTGATAATCATCTTGTTTTAATTGAATGAAAGTTTTAAAACATTTGGGAATAAAAATCCAAAAACATCTAAGTAATGCATCTGTCCATATATCAGATCCTGCTGTATATGCCACCCATTCTTCAAATGTAAGCATGTTATAAAATATGCCTTTTTTATCATTCCACTGTGGTAAACTCTGTAATAATCTAGACTTTGTATATAAATCTGTAGTGGTTCCCTGTCCCTTTTCTATAATCTGGACTGGTTTTGTGTTTTTTAACTCTTCCTTAAGTTGGGATATCAAAATAGTATTTTGGAGGTTAGTCTCTGTTAATCCATCTAATTCTTCTTCCTTTTCCTTGAAACGCTGTTTAAGGTCTGTCATTTCTACCTTTAAGTGTTTAAGGGATGTATGATACCTATTATTGGATTCCTCTGTGGACTGCAGGGCTCCTATGCACTTTTGACAGAGATCTTGGATGTCATTTCTGAACATTTTAAACTCACTTTGTTTCTCTTTTAAAAACTTATTAAATTCTTCTGTTAATGTATCATAAGCTTTGTTTCTGTCCTCATCTGTATGTGTAGCCATGGCATCATTCCATGATTGTACATAATTTTTAAAGGGAGTTACAAGATCTACAGGGGGCTCTGTCAATAACAGATTTGACTGCTGTTGTAATTCAGAAATTAATGTACTGGCAGGACATAACTGCTTGACATCTGGATATAATGAAAACTGTGTACCCTTAATTAATTCTTTATCATAAACAGATCTGTCTGCACAGTCTATTTTTTTAGCAATATCATGCAAGACTTTTTTTATGGCATATTACACAAAATGCAGTTTCTCTTGAATCACACAATAAACATTTACTATGATATACTTCATTTTTTTGTTGCAAATACCAATCAAATGTTATAATCCACTTACATAATGCCTGTATGTCAACTTGCCCTAACAAGGTTTTACACTTACTAATGTGTTGTGTATACCAACATTGCAATTTACTCCATATTTTATCTGGTTGTTCTGCTACATTAAGAGTAAAACTTGACTTACATTTGCTAGAATTCTGCCTAATAGCATCCATACTAAAAAATGTGACGTAGAAAAAAGTCTTACCAGTGAGCAAGAAAACAGGTGATCAGGCTGTTGTTGCAGATGGCTGGAAATTTTTCAAAGTCACTCGAGAAGCTGGGAAAGCACAACAGGCAGTGGACTGTTGGGCTAGTGGATATCCACCTTTTCTTAGCGAAATTATGGCACTGCGACTGGAACTTCTGTCTCACTCCGGATGTAGACGTCTAAAAAACTTTACTACTGTAAGCTGCATAAACTGGAATACTTCTGTTCAGAATTGACACATACGTACAAATGTTAGTTACTGCAAACTGAAGTAACCCTCTGCAGGGCTTACTATCACTCCCCCTGTGTTTGAATGCAGAGTGCAGGTTCAGATGCAGGCTAGCTTGCCATTGAAAAATATTTGGATCTGCTTACTGCTTCTTACTGCTTGCTCTTGCTGTGGGATTTGAAGTCTTCTTAAGACACTCAGTCTTGCTGGCTGGATTCTGCTAAAATTCAAAGTCTGGCTATATTTGCATTCACAGTCTGTTGCATACAGAACCTTGCAGAATATACACTGATGAGAGAATATACTTTGCAGCATCAACTTTAGAGAGCAGTAACAAATAAATTTTTATAATAAACCAAACGGACCAACGTTGCAGCTTAAAAGTACTGTTCCAACTTTACTTTTCATATAGTACAGATGATGTGAGAGAAATAACATTTACCTCAGGACTTGTGTCCCTACCATACCTCTAACATAATTAGATTTAATATAGACTTTTTATACATATTTTAGTTAAACACACACCCTCTTGGTTTTGGAAAGATACTGCCTTGATGACGCAAATACTAACACATCTGTTCTTGTGCAAATGATGATAAGTAAACTGTCTTCAAGAAAACGCCTTGTGGATTCTGTTCTTGTGTAAAGGCTGATAAGTAAACTGTCTTCAAGGAAACACCTTGTGGATTAACTTTCTTAGAAAAACATATTTTTAAACTTTCTTAGAAAAACATGTCCTGTTGTCCATTGAAAGCAGATTACATTCTTGTCATGTCTGTAAGAAGTCAGCTTTCTTGATGTGTGTGTAATACACTCATAAGCAAGTCCCTTATTTTTTTAAGCCACAGTCATTTATTTTAAACTTTCTTGATGTGTGTATTTTTTAAGCCACAATCATTTAGTACGGATGCTAATCACATATTACTAAACTTTCTTTCTACATTTGAGCAAGCTTTATCTTATTCCTTATTTATGTTGCATATTTGGAGCAAAGTTATTTTCAACACACACACACACACACACACACACACACACACACACACACACACACACACACACAGACACACACACACACACACGCACACACACGCACACACACACACACACACACACACACACACACACACACACACACACACACACACACACACACACACACACACACACAATGTCAGCCATATGGCCTAGCCTATCCCTCTGGCAATCCAAAACCACACCCTGTGCATGGGATGATACTTGTGCTACAACCCTGTTATCCATAACATTGATGCAGGGACATGCTCACATGGGTCTGATGCACAGGGTGACTATAGTACAATGTAGCAATGTAATGCTGCGTAAGGTGCTGTCTGCTGGCAATAGTTATGGGTACACATTGAGGTGTAGTTACCTTGTTAGCCATAATGCACTATTGCTATTAGTACTACTGACTGACTGTAGTGTCACGTACTGTATTCTATTTGTGTTCCAGGTGTCTGTGTGTCTGCAGGCTGTGGGCATGATGACAACAGCAATGATGAATAAGGTGGAGTGGAAACACATTGACCTTTTCATAGCGAAGGTACAGCTGTATATGTACATGTTTACCAGCTGTGTTTACATGCAACAGTGTGTGAGGGGCAATTGTGACAGACAGTGTCACAATGCATACGTACCCTTGACACAGCCACCTAGCCTTCATACATGTCACATGGGTGTTCTGTAGGACCACAGGCTCACACATACAGAGGAGGTTACTTGAGTACTGGCATTAGGTCCCTCATAACTGTAGCCATTACTTTAACTGCAATAGATTCATCTATCAGCACCTGGTGCCCCTGCCATTTCTGTCCCATCCACTCAACCAACATGCAGTTGATGAGGGTATGCCTGGTACTGTGTATGACAGGTTTAGGGCATGTATTCCTGACACAGGCCAGCCTGTGTTAGTCTAACCTGACAATCACCAGCATATGTGTCTGCCATTTCATATGTATGTCTGGCCTCTCAAGCTGGTAGTGCACACAGTGTTATATTCCTGTACATGAGGCAGCTAATGAAGGGCTGAGCACAGCCCCGACCCGCACAGACTTATGAATTATAGTGCTAGATACATAACACAAATAGCACAGTGGTACTGTAGTGTGGCAGTGTCTGTCACTACTATTCAAGTGGGTGACATATGCAGGGGCTGTTGGGATTGCCAGTTGTGGGTTCAGAGGCCCTGAACATGTTAGAACCATCTAACACACACACACACACACACACACACACACACACACACACACACACACACACACACACACACACACACACTGCTGCATGGGGACATGCATTAAAACACACATGCATATGGAGGTGATGCTTCTTTGAGTAGATGACCTACCCATCTATTAATGTACAATACACAGTGATATGACCACTGCATGCACCACAGTAGCTTGGTGTTAGAAACTGTGTAACTGTGCTTGTATGGTGGATGACATCTGTATGTGCTGACACTAGGTTGGCAATGGGGGAGTTCATAGGATGGAAGAGGCACACAGAATGGTATAGCCATCACATACACACACTAAAGATATCCACAGGGGCTGTGCATACAGAAACACATACACAGTTGCCAGTAGACATATTAGTACCTCTACGTATCCACTTCTATGTACTATAATGCTGCATACACATGACATACTCCGCATAGATTATATGCCTGGGACATATCACACAACCTCTTACAACAGGTCATTTTGTGAATGCCTTCATGGATGGTGGGATAACTCACCTGACATAGTGATTGGTCTTGTCTACTCCTCCTCATACCTGCATAAGTGATAGAGTGACAGACTTTGTATCAGCATGATGTTTCAGTCAGGTATATGTCTGATGCTGGTATGTGTGTCACTATGGTAACTGTGACATATGTGGCAATGATATCACAGGAATGCTCATTGTTAGGGAACACAGACCACATATAGGTTGCAAACATGTGGATACTCCATGTACATCTGTACAGATGACTGGTATAGGCTGTATAGTGTTACATGGTGCATGTGAGGCTGATGCCATTAACATGCTCTTTAAAGTGATGTCATGGGTAGATGGTCAACAGGCCTTTAAATGGTATAACCTACACACCCAACAGCCACAGGGGATATGCTTCACATGCACTACTATAGTTGTCAGTATTCAGATTAGAACTCCTACCTATCTAATTATTTTTACAATAGCATTACACAGTTATTGCACACACCACAGAGCCTAGAGGGCTGACATGGGCATACAGGTACATCTAAGGTGAATGACATCAGCAGGCCTTGTAAAGTAGGGCAATGGGATGTATACTGGGTGGTACATGTCTCAAAATGGTATAACCTACACCCCCAGAGGATACGATTGTCAACCAAACAGACACACGCAGACGATGTGATTGTCACACACACACATAATTGCCAGTATGGAGTTTAGAAGCCCTACCTATGTAGTTATGTGTACTACATTGTTACTCACTTATCACATGCACCAAGGAGCTTATAGGATTTAACAGTGTCACAAGGTATGTCTAAGGTCAATTACATCAATGGCCCTTGTAAAGTATGGCAATGGGAAATGTACTGGGTGAAAAGGGCATCAAAATACATTACCCTACATACACACTTCCAAACACCTTCACATACACACACACACACACACACACACACACACACACACACACACACACACACACACACACACACACACACACTTGTCACAACTGATTGTAGAACCCCTGCCTATCTAGTTATCTGTACTACACTGTTACTTAGTTATTACATGTGCCACGAAGCTTATAGGGTTGAGGGTTGTCCAAAGGTACTTCTAAGGGCAATGACATCAGCAGGACTGCTAAAGTAGGGCACTAGGAAGTGACGTGGGTGGGAAAGTCCTCAAAATACTTAATCCTACAAACATACACATTTACAAATTCTTGCACATACACTTATACACACACACACACACACACACACATATATATATATATATATATATATATATATATATATATATATATGAAGGCAGGTGATGTGATATTATAACCCCAACCTCAGTACTATTACACAAAGGAGCTCACCTTCATGCTGACATGTGCGACTGGTTACGACCGGTATGCTACTGTCTGCAGCAGGACATCACTCTATGCCATTCAGGGTATCCATGTGTGTGACTAACTCTCTGTGTGCTCCCCCATGTCTCTCTCTCTCTGTCACTGTCTGTCTCTCTCTTCCCAGTGTCTATGTGTGTGTATGCTTGACATATTGTTGGATGTTGGCCATATAGATGTCTGTGTAACAGATGCAACAGATGCAGCTATATTACGTGTGAGCCACCTACAGCTAGCTAAGGGTAATCCTGTCAGATGGGAGTGTCTAGGGACAGTTAACGTGTACATAGCTGTCTGTATGCAAAGACATATATGGCCATAGCCGGCCTTAGGCATAGGCCAACTAGGTGGCTGCCTAGGGTGTTGCTCTAACAGGGGCACTTTTCCAATATTTATTTGCTGTAAGAAGACCAGGATGAGGGCACTGAGTGGTGTGTTTGGGGGTGCTGTGTAACCCTTTTGCCAAGGGCACCAGTTGGCCTAAGGCCGCTCCTGTATATGGCCTGTGATTTTCTAAGTGTAAAAGCATGCCCAGTATGACTTTCTATAGTGAGAGTGGGACTCCATTCCAGAGATAGTTTTACTCCAGTCTGGGGTTCTTTGTGCTACAGCTATACCTCTGAAAAGTAAACAGGACTTTCCTAGAGGTACAGTGTTTGTTTTAGCAGACATTTTCTGACATATCTGAGGTCTGACACTAGACTGTATTGTGTCATTACCTAGTGACAGACATCCTCAGATCATCACAGTGCTTTACCAGAGGAATACAAGACGTTTGATGCACAGTCCAGTATTATGAGCCCGACTATATACATTCTTGCCAAACAGGCCAGTTGAGAGGTGTGGCTACAGACAGTTGACTGATGAAGCTGTGTAAACAGTCCTTGAATTTGGTGATATACTGGCTGGTGATCTCCTGCTTGTGTGGTATTCTTCTTACCTGAAAAGTCATATACTGATGTGGCCATACCTCTTAACTGTGCATTTTTTGGCAGACTGTCGAGCTGTTTGTCTAGAAGTTTCATCCTGTCTACATAAACTTGTGTTTTTATGGCCAGTTAGTTGTATTTAATTGATGACTGACATTACAAAAGAATGACAGACATTAGCGTTGCAGACTTCATAACCTTCAGACAATTCTTGCTAATGTAAAACCCATTATTCTACTTACTTTCTCAGTATGTAAGGGCAATCTTTACAACATGTGCCTATCATTGGGCCTTTGTCCCACTTTTATTTATGACCTTGTCTAGATGTCTTGCTGTCAGAGGTTGAGAGGTATGGGTGTGGGTACAGAGTGCATTCTACTGTGCAGAAATGTCCATTATATGTGTAGAATATTCCAGATAGCACTGTGACTTCCAGGTATGTCAGTGGCAGAGCAGTACAGAGTAATGTGGTGAACCTCTGACAGACAGTTGTGTATAGGTTGATAGGTTGCTATGACATTAGTAGGGTATTGGCCCTGAATCCCTTATAACCTATGCAGACAAGAGTTTAGCCCATGTTACAGCATGTCAGCACACAGATGCCCTGTCCAGCAGGGACACAGGTGGAATAACAGGACTGTATGTTGTGTTTCTTGTGCACTTATACAGAGAGCACATCAGTAGGGTTATTGAGGCACTTGGCTTGCTGTTGACAAGGAGTGTATTCCACAGATGGGGAGTGTGTGGTACACATATCTGTCACACTGACAAGCTATACTGATATCACAGCCCCGTTTGATGGTGCGCCTACAGGTTGATTGGGTAAGGCCTTAGTGTTTGCAAGACACCAGTGTGTGGAGCATACATGGTCTGTGGTGTGTAGGTTTGTGGAGTTCTTATGTGATTTTCCCTCTGAGGTGTCCATTGTTTTGGTTTTTGTTTTGTTGCAGAGCTCTACTTACATGGGTGTGTGTTGTGTATTTGCAGGTGATGATTACTGACTCCATACACTGCATGGCACCTTTGTTACTGCACAATTTGTTCTGGTGTGCACATTCCCCATTTGTCTGGCCAGTGGTTCCCCTTCCTCTTTTGTGTGTCTCTTTGTCCTTCTGTAGTCCAGTCACAGGCTTTGGCTACAGTGGCTGCTATGTATTTGTAATTCTGATGTGAGTGGGGTAAATGCTGTTACATCCCATACAAGGTTGTGGACTTCACACCTCTGAGTGTACCTATTTAACAGGTTGTCCATCATTGTACCACTCCATTTGCTGTGGTTTTTAGACGGTTTGTGTTGCTATATGTTATTATGAGGCTACATGTGGGCCTATCTGTCATGCCATCACAGACTGACATCTGGACAGGCCCAAATATGACAGTAAGACAAAGGACCACACATGGGGACAGGGTGTTAATAATGTTCTGCCAAACATAGACAGTTGGGAGACCTTTTTTGGTAATTGCTTGGTTGCTTTTATGGGTATGACGTCTGCTTCTACACTGTCTGCCATTGCTGTTTTGACATGACCTTTTCTTGTTTTGCAAATAGTTGAAAGGTAAATGTAATGTTAGGACAAGCAGAACAGATATACAAGGCATACTGGTGCTCCTTTTGTGACAACCTGTGTCATTCCAGGGGTATGGCTGTAGGCCAGTGACATCTTGTCAGTCATTAAAATAAGTGGTTAATGTGTCCAAACTTACACTGGTAAACTCAAAAGACAGGCACAGCAGATCAGCAAGAGATGTTTATTTTCACTCCACGAACAAACCTCACATAACAGAAACAAAAACAATAATGCTGCTACAGTTCTCAGCGCATTTTCGTCGACATGCACTTCATCGAGTGCATGTCAACGAAAATGCTCTGAGAACTGTAGCAGCGTTATTGTTTTTGTTTCTGTTCTGTGAGGTTTGTTCGTGGAGTGAAAATAAACATCTCTTGCTGATCTGCTGTGCCTGTCTTTTGAGTTTATCTTGTCAGTCATGTCTCTCAGCTGTGCAGATTTTTGTAGAATGTTCAGATTTTTGCCTCAAAATTTTGGTCTGTTCTGCATAAAACTTGTGGTGTTCTGGCAAATCACTGAGATGAACTGAGGAATGAAATCATCAAATAATGCCACACATTTGAGTTTCAGCCTTCTTATTCTTTAGAAAATACATTTTAACACAGACCCTATTATTATAGCTACTTTCTAAGTTTATAAGAACAATATTTAAAATCTGTCCCTATTTTTGGGCCTTTGTCCCTCCCATTATGCAAGGCTTTGTCCAAATTTCTTGGGCTAAGAGGTTGAGAGGTATGTTGTCAGTGGTGACACAGAAAGGTGGCAGCCTTTTATAAACTGTCAGTACACTGACCTTCAGGTACCTGCTGTCCTACTAGCAGTGTACCTCTCAACTTTTGAGACAGACATCTGGACACAGCCATAAATAACTGGGGAACAGAGGACTAAATATAGGGACCATTTCTAAGTTTTGGCCTTACACACCTAGAAAGGTAATTCAATAACAGGTTTTGCATTAGCATGAGTTTTTCTATAGGGTATGAAGTCTAACACTACAATCTGTCATTATTTTCTGACCTTAGTCTTACGTGATTTGCCAGTGCATTGCAAGACAGCCACTATTTCAGGATATACAGACCACAATTATGATGCAAACCTCTGGACATTCTGCAATACATCTGTACAGTTGAGAGGTATGGTAGGCACTGTTTAGGTTACTCCGAGCTGTGTACTGTCCATATGTGTGGCCCCCTGTCCATGACCTGTACAGCTTTCCTGCATTAACAGATATTGATGTCTGGACAGTGTGTACAACTCTTACTGTAGGTGTAGCTGACATGCAGAATAGTTGGGACTACAGTTTTTGGAACATGGCCCTGTCAACCACAGTGCTGTACCTAGGCTACTATGACATAACAGCTGGAAGTAAGTGCTGGCCACATCCTGACAGTATTAACCACACACATATACATAGCTCATTGACCCCTGCATATTGTGGACATGCAACAAGTTATCGTGTCGATTGGGACAGCCCTGGCAATGTGTGCTCTGCTGCTATTTCCCTACAAACATACATGTTACTGCATTTCTATGGAAATATGGGTGTGGGGGGGGCACACCTATCAACTGTACACATTTGCAGAGACTGTGCTGATATTTGCTTTACATGTTGGTTCCATTTAGCATAGTATTGTAGCCTGTCTTGGAGAATAGAGGCTTATCACTAAAGACCACAGGTCAGATTGTAATGGCATACATTTTTCAGACTTCTTACCCTTTGGAGCCTTACTGCAACTGCAAGACCTACTGTGATATCACTGTGTAAGTCTGTAGGGGGGTATTTCATCATTGTTGCCATTTATGGCCTTTGCCAGACATTTCTTAATAGTTTTCTATGGATGACTTGCTAGGGAAGGCTGAGGGATTAGTATGGGACCCCTACATTGACATCTCTGCCTGTGACCTATGACCCCCCCAGTAAGTTGGCCCTCCACATATACTGCAGTGGGATTTGTCCCCTTGGGTACTACTTCATAGTGTAGGGAAGCCAGTATTGGACAAACATTTCCTGGTGTCCCACATAGCTGTCAGTTGTCTGCTGCTATCCCAGTAGGCCACCCCATTCCCTTGCATGCATGCAGCAATACCATAGATATGCTACCAGAATATACTACTCCATTAATTTATTGTTAAGAAGACTGACTTACCTTGTGCCTGCAGCAGTTGTGCGTATGGTGCTTGAGGGCTGACTATGTTGGATGCATACAGTACACTGCCTTTACATGGTAAGGTACAGGTAGTGTGATGTGTGTGGCATCCATTTCACTGTGAGTGCGAGTCAGAGAGAGGTGACAGTCCCTGGGTCCCTACAGTGTCAGTGTGTGTGCTATGCATTACCTCTTTGCCAAGGCCAGGGCATACTGGGCACATCTGTGTCTGCCTAAAGGAGCTGGCTCTGGGGGTTCCTCCTCTAAGTTCCTCTGTGCCTTTGGGGACCTTGGCAATGGTGGGGGGCTGTGTGGCCCTTCCCCATGCTGTTTCTGCCACAACTGTTTCTGCAAGATCGTATTGTGTAGCATGGCACATACTATGAACATGTGTGCACATGTGGCTGGAGAGTACTGCAGGGCTCCACCAGATATGTCAAGGCAGCAGAACTGTGACATGAGCATCCCAAGCACATGCTTTATAATGATCCTGGTTTGTGCGTGTGCCACATTATGGCATTTTTGAGTGCATGTGTGTACATTTCTAATGGGTGTCATCATCCACAGCTCCAGTGCATAGCCAGCATCCCCCAACAGATGGCCATACTTGATGTTGCCCCTGGCATATCCCTGGTAGACCTGTGAGGAATGCCAGATATGGGAGTCAAGATAGCTTCCAGGGCTGCCAGCACACACATTAATGATAATGCCATGGGCATTGTACACAACCTGGCAGCTGATGGGGTGATAGCACTTGTGGTTTACCTAGACCCTACCCTGTTCACCGGGTGGTGCTTTGATGTTGATGTGCATGCAGTCTATGGTGCCCAGTACCTCAAGGTAGTCTGCTACATGGTGGAAGAGGCACATATTGCTGGTCCTATCCTCAGGGGTGGTGGGGACGTAATCCAGGAACTGGTGGAGTACCCTGGATACAGATGCCTGTGAGACCCCCATGATGTTCCCAGTACATCTTTGAAAAGTACCTGTAGCTAGTATTCTTAAGGATACATGTACCTTAGTATCCACTGGGATGGGTTCCCCTCTGTTGGCTCTGGGACTGAGGTGAGGCTGGCACAGCTCAATGAGTTGCTGAAGTATGTCCCTGTCCACCCTGTAGCCCCTGGTAGGTTACCCTGGGTCTGAACACTCTTCTCCACCTCGTCAGTCTGGGGTGGTTGTCAGCATTATTCTCCTCACCGCCCTCAGCCTCTAGCACATACTGATGTATCAAAGCGACAGCAGCCCCTAACACTTTGTCAGTTAAAATTCCCGAGTGTGTACACCAATGGTGCAGAGTTAGTGGGAAAAAACAGACTGAAATGTGTCTGCATAGTTTATACTGTTGTACTGCAGATGCTGCCTGTATGATTGGCTGACTATGATACATTCCACCTGCCTGCTATATTATTTGTACTTGATTGCTTTCATTCTGCTATTTCCCTTGTTTTTTTTCCCTTCCATTTCCACCCCTTTTAAGCCCCACAGCATGCAGCGCAAACTCGCTGCCCAAATGTAAACAGTTCTGCTACTTCTGTTTTTTTTTTTGTTTAAGACCCAGTGCATGCCACGCAAACTTATTTAGCTAAAGTAAACACTTTAAGCAGAAATGGCCCTCCCCTGGAATCGAACATGCTCGTCATTTCATGGAATAGTGAAAATACACCCTCAGACACACCCCCCTGCTTAGCTGTGCTTAGTTAAGCTAAAATGGAAGCCGTGGAGCTCCAACGTGCTTACACCATGCATGACACACACCCTTTTCATGTCAGCTGGTTCTCCTGCTTACACCACTGCCTTATTGCTCCTACATGGTTAGGAGCATCCAGACAATGGTCTGCCATTTTGCTATACAGTAAATTTTGCTCATTTGCATACCCCACTGCCTTAGTCCCTTGTTACACCACTACACCAGAGCCTTTCTCCTTAGCAGACAGTGTTACCTGTTATTGTTTTGGTTCTGCATGCTACCAACTATAATGGCAAAATGTAGATTTCACTTAAAATTGTCTTTTCACATTTTTTTTTTATTTTCTGTATGATCTCATTTGCTCTCCGCTGTGCTGTGCTTAGCCGAAATTGCCCCCCCAAAAAAACTTTTATTTTTATTATTTTACAACTGTTTTCCAAGCCAATGGCCATATTTTTGACCATTGGCATGCTAATGATCGTAACACATGCTTTACTTTGAGCTGTCATGCCCCTGTTTTGATTTTTGCAGAAATGTACACGGTTAGTAACTGAATACATTTCTGCAATGGGCACTGTTCTGGCACGGATGCCTGCCTGCTTACTGAATCACTAATTCACCTCATTTGCATGGTTTTCACCAGCAAATGAAGTAATCAGCATTATTCAGTGGTGTCCGTATCAGAATAGTGCTGGCAGGATCGTGCGCGCTCCCAGCCTTGTTTACTGAATCGCTCGGCAACCATATTCCATGCAGGAGCTGCTACACTATTCTGGCATGGTAAAATTACTTTATTGAATCCTAGGGATTGTTTTTCCAGACATTAAAATTACATGCAGTATGTGCCCTCATGGTAAAAAGGAGAGATGTTGCTTGTTCAGATGTTAATAGTAAGGGAAACAAGATGACACCTTTTTCTAATATAACAAACAAAGAAAGACCAGTGGTATGTAATTTCTAGGACATTTTATTTAAAACAAAAAGGGGATTTGATTCAAGGAAAAAGATGTGTTTTTGACAAACCTTAGTAGCGTTTATGTTGAGTAAAATAATGAGGTGTTTTTCTAGCAACTTGTTGATGCCATGGACATGACATGCTATTTAACTGCATGCTGTTGCAGTTGAAAAGTTATTTATGCCTGCTTTGTCTTGTCTGTGGAGTGATCCATGAGCACTAGCTATTTTCTCCTGGAGCCTGGATTCGCACCTGTGCATTTTACATATTGAGCAATGAATGCCCTTCAGCTTTTGCTGTTTCTGTAGCAGGTATGGGGTTTATGGGATTAGGTTGCTAGTCTGAGACCCAACCCTCCTCAGAATGGGTACCACAAACTCACATGCACTCACTCACACCTAGGGCCAATTTAGAGTGTCCAGTCCACCTGCTGCACATCTTTAAAATGTGGGAGGAAACTGGAGCACCCAGAGGAAACCCACACGAATGCAGGGAGGACATGCAGACTCCACACAGAAGGCACCCCAGCTGAGAATCGACCCAGAGAACCTCTTGCTGTGAGGCAACAGTACTAACTGCTACACCATTGTGCCATCCACTAGTTATTTAGCTACAGTATTTTTGCAACAACTCAGGGAACTAGATATCTGGAGCTAAGGTTTTTTTCAACATGTATCCTAACTATATTTACTATCTCTTCTTTTAATTTTCCTTATATGCTGACATATGTATATTTCACTCCGTATTTTCATTATTTTTTATTATTTAAGTAAACTTAATTTATTTACCTTTAAGCTCCCGTAGCTGCTATGTTTTTATTTCAAAGTACATTTATTCAGTGCTGTTTGTTGAAGAAGGGTGATCATTATTTATACAATTAGGTAGCACAATGTAAGCATGTTGCTGTTATGTCCTTGTGAGGCAAGTCTCCTTATAATACATTCATGTCTGATTTATTTTACTGCAGTTATTTATTTAACTGTGGGATGATGCTGGCCTGTGGACCCTTTAAAGCTTTGTCTCAAGTCTAATGCATAAGTTACATAAACTGTGTAAACATCTGTATTTAATAATCCAAGTGAACTACAACTATCAAAAAGTTGTTTAAATCAAGGAAAGGGACCAATATAACACCCCCATTGTCGAGACCATCACTAATGTATGCAGAAGCAGACCACAGAAGAATTTTATTCGAGGAATCCCTTGTGAATCCATGCAATTAATTATGTTGGACTTAATAAACTCAGAGCTCATGCACAACCCTTTTGGAATCTTATCACTGGTACTCAGAAGTGCACTATGCCTATAGTTATTTGTTTATATGGAGGACCCACTGTGCTTAACTGAATCGTGAAGGCTTCAATCAAGTGTATAAGAACTTGGCCTTTTCTGATGTTTAGATGCTTAAATACTTAAGCATAACAACTAGTGAATATGCTGCAAACCTAATACATGGGATGGGATGAGCTCAGTGTCATCTAGTCATGTGCATTTTGATTTTGATAGCAGTTTCCTAACTAGGCATAGATATATTTCTTTAAGACTGAAACAGATACAGGAGTGTAGTTTACCTGGCAGGAAGAGCACTATGCTGATTTACAAAGCAGGCATAACTGATACAAAACAAAGCCTGAAGACTTCTGCAACCTTTATACCTGGTTCACCAGGACACAAAGGGGGGATAGAGTGCTTCCCACAGAGAAGGAGGTGATTAATCCCTTTCTAGAAAGATTTTGTTGACATGTGACTACCTTGTAAGGAGGCAAACTATCATAGCCGCACTGCTTATTTATCTTATTCACATTGCTGCCTAAGAGATGGGCATTGGATAAATAAAGCAGGATGCTTCCACTTTCAATATACTGGCCCCATAATTTACATCTGATCATCAGAAATTTTAGAGAGAGACAGAATCCTTTGTTAAGAGGCATGTTTAACCCTGGAAGACTCAACAGAAGGTTGGTTATCAACCATACTGTGGGCATATTTGACTAGATAATTAATCATTCATTCATAGTGGAAAAACTACAAAGGATTTTCAATTTAATGCCTTACATAACATGGTTATCCCTTTTACTAGTCCAATTTGTCAGACTTATATCCTCCAGGTATCTACAGTTTGGTTCCTCTTTGTGTTGTGTCAAAGAGCAAAGTGGGAATGGTGATTACATATAACATCAGATTGTATCCCTGCAGTTTCACTATTATGTAAGTATGAAACAAGAGCAATAACAGGCGAGCAATCACAGGACCATAAGATGCCTAACATAATAAACCTTAAGTACGCACAATTAGAAGATGTTCATCATATTGATCACTGCTGCAGCAGCATTAGCTCTAAGGGTTTTAGTTATATCCTGCTAAAGATAAAGCTAACCAACTTCCAAATCTTCAAGATTACCTTCCTTGTTCCGAAACAAAAATCATCTTAATCTGAGCTGAAGGAAAAGAATGGCTTGGGCGCCAAGTCATCAGGGCTTTTCTACCACTAAAGAATGTTCCTCTTGGAGGCTTTTGAGGATCAACGGTCAGCTAACACGCCATTGCTGGCAGATAAGTTGCTTTCAGTGAAACAAACTTCTATTTTTAAATGTATTACAGAAACCAAACTTTTTTGCTGTGAAATTTAAAATTCTAAGCTAGCATGTCTTTTAGTAACTTTTATTCAAGAACGTTACTTTTTACTTTTGTGGAAAAAAAAGTTGCTAAAACTAAGTTAAAAGTATTTTTTCCCTAGAACAAGCTGTGTTTTTTGTTTACTTTTGGGGATTGGGGTAAATGTTTAAAGCTAGTTTCACTGTGTTGTTTGGTAGAAAAATGACTTTTTACTGCTTACCTGTTTTACTAACTACTGCTGCCAAGCTTCCTTGGGAATCAGGTATCTTTTTCAGTGATACCATCTAACAACTTACCAATTTATCAAATCTTCCTTCTTCCAGCCACAAAAAAAAAAAAAATAAATAATAGCAAGCAATCTTTGTCACTTCAGCAGGCTACTAAAGTGCCTCATCTGCAGATGAGTGACTCTGCTTACGCCATTTCTGGTTCCTCTGACTATTTGTCAATTTTCTTGGCTCAGTCTGGTGTAGCCCCTACAACCACCATGGCCTGAGGATTAGATATGTCATCTGTGGCTGTTGGGGTACTCCTGGTGGACAAGGGATAACCACTCTTGTCAGTCTTGGAAGAAGGAGCAGGGGAAACTACTCTGACTTGCCAGACTGGAATGCCTGTCACGAGGGAGGTCTTCCTTGTTAAAAGTGGGTCTGTTTCTTCAAAAATGTCTGTCAAAAAGAAGTAAGAAGTTATTCATACATCTCCTCCTGTTTGTGTTACTTTGGATAGGAATGATATATTAGGCTTAGCTCATGATTTACTTCAGGGTATTGACCATTCCATTTCTGCTATTTCTGATGGAAGAAAAAGGAGTCTTCATTTTCGGAGGATTTTTAAAATTTTGAACTACAAAATAGCTGTGAAGGTAAAACTTTTTTAAATCTGGTTTCATATTCCAATTCTGAGTAATGTGTGGCTTCTACCAGTCCTTTTGAATGATTCTCTTTTCCTGAAGCACATAATAACAGTCCACTGTCTGTCAAGAAATATTATAATTTACTTCAACTGGAATTTCCTAAATACACCAGTTTCTCCTGCTCTTCTAGCACTGAAAATTGTATTTATTATAGTCTCTAACTTGCCTGATAGCCATCTTGCTGGCCCCAAGAAAGCAGATAGAATGCATATAGTTCCTCAGTCTTGCAAATTTTATATTCTAACCCCAGATTAGAACCAGCAGTGATTTTTCTGATGAACCCAACTGTTGCTAAACATAATGCCAACCCTTCCCTTGTGACAAGGATGTGACCGTTTTAGATAGATTTGGAAAAAGTGCGCTCTTCTGCAATACATTTTTAGAATTCTCTGTTGTCAGAACATGAAGAACATTATGGCATTAATTCTCTCATCTGATGAGAAAACATATTTGTGCAATCCTATTGCTTCTCTCTAGTGGCTACCTACTCTTTTAAATGTGCTTATGATTCAGCTGATGTTAATTTCAGGGCTGCTGCCATTGGAACATTTATGAGGAAATTTGCTTGGTTGCTTACTCAAAACAATCCTGAGGATGTAAAAGCTGAAATTTTGAATTTGCCTTTAGAATAAGAGGTAGCTTTTTGATCATCTGTTGCAGAGATCCTTAAAACATGTGATGATAGAGGCATGCTAGTTCAGGGAATTTCACAGATTTTTCAGCATTTCCTTTCTAAGTTTGTCAAGGAGTTTAATATTACCTCTATAACATTTTCAAAAGAAAAATAAGCAAGGTTCTGGTAAGGAAATTTTTAAAAAGAAAAGGTAAGGAGGTTACAAGAGAAAGGAGTAAGCTTCCAGAATAAAGGGCAATTTTCTGAATGACTATCTCCAGAATCAACCTCACCCGAGCAAGCCGTTTATACTTACCAAAAATTTGAACCAACATTCTGACTTTGGCAACAGACAGTCTCAGATAAATGGGTTCTAAAATTGATTAATCAAAGATGCAGATGACAGCTGGATCCTCACCAGCTTTTTCAAAGGATTCCTCCTCATCCATCAGATCAGACTTCTCTTTCTCTTCCATCAGTCAACATTTGTTGACACAAAGGGTGATAGAAGTCCATCTTCCAGAGACAGGAGAATATTTTTATTTACAAATGTTTCTGGTGCTAAATAATGAAGATTCATGAAGCCCAGTTTGGGGTCATCCCTTTTTAAACCAGTTTGCAATAGTGCAGTTCAAAAACCTGTTACCTCTCTTTCCCCATTTAATTTTTCTGGCGACCTTAGGTTTAGAAGATGCTTATCATCACATTCTTATTACTCGACATTTCAGATGTTTCTTATGGATTTCTGTGGCTTGATTTTACTGTCATTTCTCTACATTGCCTTTTGGTTAATCTACTGCTCCAAGGCTATTTATATAGCCTCTACTTCCAGGGACTACCTACTGCAGGAGGCAAGCTATTCACAATTTTCCTTGTTTAGATGACTTGTTTATCTTTGCAGAGTCTGTTGAAAAGTGTTGGGAATTTCTCTGTTGGGAGAGAGATCTATTGCACAGACTGGTATTCCAGGAGAACATCGAAAAGTCTTGTTTAACTCCTTCACATACATAATTTGCATGATTCTTCTAGCAAGATCCCACTTGAGAAAATTCAGTAGGATCCTAACATCAATATCAACATCCCCTGACATTCTAGATTCCAGTTTTGGAGTTTGTGAAAAGGGAAATTCTTTGGTGAGGCAATAATTTTTATCTGAATCCTGGTGTCCTATTTTCTCTACCACGTTCAGTATAGTCTATAACAACAGACACTTCAAACTTTGTTTGGGGAGCAGCACCTATGGGGATAAAAGTGCAGGGTCTTTGGATCAGAAAAGACAGACGAAAACACATTAATGTAAAAGAGATGTTTGAAAATCATAAATGCTCTCAATAATCCTCTGGACAATTATAAGTATTTACAGACAACACCATAAGTAAGCAAACAGGGGGGAAACAGATCTTTGCCTCTGTGCAGACTAGCCATGGTAGCTTGGGATATAGCTTTTCAGCACTATCTCACTGTACAGGTATCTTATATTCCACCAGAGCAACATTTTGTGGCAGATAAGCTGAGCAGGACCAGGACAGACCCTTATGAATGGAAACTAAATTGTGGATCTTTCAAAAATTGATCTAGCTGTGGAAAACACCTTGGATAGATCACTTTGTCTCCAGTCACAATAATCAGTGGGCAAAATTCTGCTCCAGATCTCCATATAGGAAGGCCTGGAAAACAGATGCCTTTTCTTTCCCTTGGAAGGGGATATGTATGTATGCTTTTCCACCCTTTCTCCAATGATTATTGTGGTGACTCCCTTAGGGCCCAGGCAACAGTGATTTTACTTCCTTTTAGAAATTGTCAGTGGGACTTACTACAAGCTTCCTTATAGACTGGACCTACTCACACAGGATGGGGGATATTTGATACATGAAAACAGAAGAAATACCAAACTGATCCGGTCCGTCCACCAAACGTTAAATCCTTTATTTAAAATACCAAGATAAGTGCTTTCATTTTACTTCATTGTAAAACTTCAGATAAAATCACAATCACAAAAGATCCCAGTTAAATAGCTTAAACAGTCACATGATAACAATTAAAATTTAAAGCCATATACCAACAGCACTATTAAAAGACTTGCTAAAAGAGTTTATATATAATATTAAAAAACAAAAAGGAAAAAATAATAAGAAAGAAAACATAATAGCAACACCCACCAACAAATCATTAAGAATTATAAATAAACTTTTAAAAACAATTAATCTTTTTAGTGCTTTTAGTTTTAATAAAGGAACATTAAGGATGTGTTCATTCAGGCCAGGCCAGTTGTATACATTCCAAAGTAATTTCCAATATAATTCCCTTTTTTCTAAAATTAATGGCAATGGCCCTCCTCTAGCTACCTGCTCTATCTGTTTCAACACTGTAACTTTAAAAGTATGCCCAGGAAATGTTTTAGTATGTTTATAAAGTGCATTAGTATTATTTCTTCCCTAATCTCGTCTATATACTCATAAATCCATTCTTACAACATTTTGTTCCGTCTTCCTTATATAAAAGCTTTCACATTCCTGGCATAAGGCTGCATACACTATTCCTGAACTATTACAGTCAAATTTACTTCTAATGTAGAAGGCTTGCTCAGAAATGAAAAACTGATGACCTGTATGTATGTATTAACAGTACTGGCATCTCCCACATTTGAAAACCAGACAGCCAGCACAATTAGAAGAATCCAGGACTTTATTCTGAAATACAAATAAAAGGCAGACTGGTTTCGGCCTAAAGAAGCCTTTTTCAATGCCAAAAAATCACCATATAACACAAGATGCCCTTTATATATACATATATTATTAACGTGCTCACCAATAAAAATTGAGAGACAGTTAATTGACTGACCCAAGTCAAGGACAATACCAATATTGCTGAATACTAAGAATGTATATAATAAAACACATTTGTAATAATAGAAATTAGTAAATTTTTAGTGAATCAATTTTAAAAAAATCGGTTACTATTTAAATAATCTGTTTATATTATAAAGATTGGCACTTTATACCCTCATGGGTTAAATAAGGAATTGAACTAGAGAGTATTAATTTAGTTTCTTTATTGTTTTATTGTATTGTTTAATTTTTTAATTTTTTAATTGGATAATTAATTAATTATTGCTTGCTGCTATTATATAAAGTGTATGTGTTTTTGTGGTTCTTTACTCCTTGAAGGCTACTGCTGAGACGTCAGAGGGAAGGAGCTCAATACATTAAAGCTTTTGGATTACTGACCGGTTGTAATTTATTATTTTTTGGTGCTTGGTAGCTGCTGTTGTTTGATCTTCATGGCCAGTGATCCACAACTTCATTTACTACGTATTTTTTGTGATACTGTTGATGGTACTCAAATGTCTTTAGAAACATTTTTCGCCAATTCTATAGACCGTGTAGATCGTAGTCTACAACAAAGAAATGTGGCTGGTAATGGTCCTACATTACATACAGCATGGGAGAGATGGGAGTAAGAAAGAAAAAAATGTTACTTCAACCCGATTAACAATGTGGGTCGGAAGCTTCCACCGTCTCTCATTGAAGAAAGTAAGTCTTTGTTTGATCAACTGGAGAAATGTATGTAGAAAGAGACTGCAACTTTCTTTAATCTATTTGGTTTACAGAAGTATATTGATTTGGATATTACACCACGCGGATTGAGAATTTATAAAGATCCAACCCTTCCGTTTAATTTGGAAAAAGAAACTGACATTGCATTTCATAAATGATGGGTGGCAGCTGCACATAAATGTGCATCCAAATGGGTGAACATTCTCATTGAATGGGATAGAGTTAAACAAAAGGAACTGAGAGCTGAGATTAAAACGGTATGTGAAACTTTATCGTCAGGAGCTTCTGCTTATGTGCTTGATGATTTTCTGGTTGATATTAACATTAGACTGAGAGAATATGAAACAGAACTGGTCGAGAGAAAGAAAGGGAAACTACTCCAGGACTATTGTGACTACGAGAACGGCAAAGCTTTCATCTCCAGAGCCAACCGAAGGAGGACACGTAATCATGTAAGGTTTCAAAGAGAAGGTGGGGATGTTCATTATTGTAATTCATCCTTTTCAGCTGCAGAGGGCCAGAATACCTCTTTTAAGGAGGATTTAGGTCATAATGTAGAATTCCACACCTTACCAGCAGCTCAACATCCGGAACAACTTCACCAGACTTTCGTCATGACTCTACAAACTATAGAGGAGGAAAACAGGGGAGGAAACACCAGCATGAACCACAGGACAAGCCCAGAGAGATCAACATCAACAGAGGGGCTACAAAAGAGGTAAATGGTGACTTTCCATTTCCATTTACTTCCAGAGACTATGTGGTTCATTTGTCTGGACACATGTTTTCTGATTTAGAATATGCGATCTTGAACCCTGGACTCAAGTTTATACCAACTGTGTTACCGCGTATGCATGACATTAAATGTGATGTCTTTAAATTTAGCAGAAAACTTAATTTAAAAAGTTATTTTCACAATATTAGTGATGACATTATAACATCTATGTCTGAAGATAGTCTTGATACTTCGTTAGAAAGTTTTCATACTTGTAATTCGGATGTTGTATATAATGCATATTGCAGACTGGATACTGACTATGTTACATATAAAAGCCGCTTTATGCTGTCTCTTTTGAATGAGGATGTTGTGCATTGTTCAAATTTATTAAATTTTGCCATCGAAGGTTCATACAAAGAGTTTATAAAAATAAATCTGGAATTAAGTATAATTTATCTCTGGGTGAGTGGAAAGCTCTTCAGACTCTTACTAAGATGCGGGATATAATATTTAAACCCTCAGATAAAGGGAATAAACTTGTAATGCACTATTTGCAGTATCTGTCTATGTGTGAGGAACATTTGAGTGACAGCAGTGTTTATGAAAAAAATGATATATCTGTTTATAATAATGCTATCCTTAATTATGTTGAATTACTTAATAAAGGACACAGATTGGGATATTTTACTGAAAGGGATATTAATAAGAAGTTTAATGTTGAGGGTTGTAGGGTGGCCCTATTTTACTGCCTTCCTAAAATACATAAAAGTCTTTCACAACCTCCAGGGAGACCTATAGTGTCAGGGTGGGAATATTTTTTGAATAAGATAGGGCTCTTTTTACATAGTTATTTGTTACCTATAGTGAGGACTATGCCATCATATATTCATGATATATTTGATTTTCTAGATAAAATAAAGAATGTTGAATGGAATAATCAAATATATTGGATTACACTAGATGTGAAGAGCCTATATACGAACATCCGGCATGAATTTGGGTTTGAGGCTCTTAAATTCTTTTTAGACAATAGCCCATCTACTGAATATATGGTAGAACTTATATAGTTTTGTCTAACTCATAATTTCTTTGAGTTTAACAATAGTTTATATAGAAAAAACAGGGATAGCCATGGGGGCAGCTTTTGCCCCCATGTATGCCAATTTGAGTATGGGCCACTTTGAGACTGAACATTTGTATAGAAATTATTTTTTTCATAAGTATGTTATTCAATATTATAGGTTTATTGATGACCTAATATTTTTGGTACAAGGGGGTCATGATTTAGTTGAAAATTTTGTTTCTGAGTTACATAATAATAGATTCCATTTAGAATTCGATGGCCTTAAAATAGGGACCCGAATATCTTTCCTGGATGCCACATTGAGTATTGTTGAAGGAAAAATTTTATATATACATCAGTGAATAGGAAATTTGAAGAGGGAACACAGTTTGTATATGGACAGACTTGTCACCCCCCCATACATTCGAAGCATTGCCCTTTGGTGAAGTCCTTAGGATTTCTAGATTATGCAATAATGATTACGATTTTAAATGAGAACTGTCTAAAACTATTGAGATGTTTGGGCGAAGGGGGTATAGTAATGAGATGATTGATAAAAGCTGTAAAAAATTCTTTAGAAGTAACGATAGAAGGGGAAGTAGTGATATAAATAAGTTATCCATTACTTCCTTAAATAATAGGGTTAAAGAACAGATTGAACCCATCTACTTTGTAACTACATACAGCTGTTTGAGTGTTGAGATGATACAGCAGGTGAGGTACTATTGGGAATATTTTTGTTCCCTCAGAAATGTGGCTGTATGGTTGAAGGAAAAACTGGGGATTTCCTTTAGAAGAGGCAAAAATATTCAGAACTTTATAGTAAGGAGCAAATTTACTATGCCTTCTATGTATTTAGAAGATAGAGTAATATCAAGTGGGACATCAACTTGTGGTAGATGTAAGGCATGTAAGTTTGTGGTTAGGAGCTTCCCATAAATTAACAATATATTTTTTAACACATGGGATCATTTTACATGTAATTCTGCCGGCGTTATTTACGCCCTCAGATGCCCCTGTAATCAATTTTATATTGGGGAGACAAAGAGGTAATTTAAAGTTAGATTGATGGAACATGCAAGGGATATCAGTAATAGGAAAGAAGAAAGTTCTGTTGCAATGCATTTTAAGAAATTTCATCAGGGCAGTAATTAGGGGTTAAAAGGAACGGTGTTAGAGAAAATCAATGTATCTCAATTTGATGTAAATAATTTAAAAAAACAGTTACTATTTAAAGAATCTGTTTATATTTTAAAGTTTGGCACTTTATACCCTCATGGGTTAAATGAGGAATTGAACTGGAGAGTATTAATATAGTTTCTTTATTGTTTTATTGTATTGTTTATGTTTTTTATTTTTTTTTTAATTGGATAATTAATTAATTATTGCTTGCTGCTGTTATATAAAGTGTATGTGTTTTTGTGGTTCTTTACTCCTTGAAGGCTACGGCTGAGACGTCAGAGGAAAGGAGCTCAATACATTAAAGCTTTTGGATTACTGACCGGTTGTAATTTACTATTAAAAGACTTGCTTAAAGAGTTTATATATAATATTCAAAAACAAAAAGGAACAAATCATAAGAAAGAAAACACAATAAGTAACACCCACCAACAAATCATTAAGAATTATAAATAAACTTTTAAAAACAATTAATCTTTTTAGTGCTTTTAATTTTAATAAAGGAACATTAGAGATGTGTTCATTCAGGCCAGGCCAGTTGTACACATTCCAAAGTAATTGCCAGTATAATTCCCTTTTTTCTAAAATTAATGGCAATGGCCCTCCTCTAGCTACCTGCTCTATCTGTTCTAACACTGTAACTTTAAAAGTATGCCTAGGAAATGTTTTAGTATGTTTATAAAGTGCATTAGTATTTTTTTCTTTCCTAATCTCGTCTATATACTCATAAATCCATTCCTACAACTTTTTGTTCCGTCTTCCTTATATAAAAGCTTTCACATTCCTGGTATAAGGCTGCATACACTATTCCTAAACTATTACAGTCAAATGTATTTCTAATGTAGAAGGCTTGCTCAGAAATGAAAAACTGATGACCTGTATGTATATATTAACAGTACTGGCATCTCCCACATTTGAAAACAAGACAGCCAGCACAATTAGAAGAATCCAGGACTTTATTCTGAAATACAAATCAAAGGCAGACCGGTTTCAGCCTAAAGAAGCCTTTTTCAATGCCAAAAAATCACCATATAACACAAGGTGCCCTTTATATATACATATATTATTAACGTGTTCACCAATAAAAATTGAGAGACAGTTAATTGACTGACCCAAGTCAAGGACCATACCAATATTGCTGAATACTAAGAATGTATATAATAAAACACATTTGTAATAATAGAAATTAGTGAATTTGTTAATAATCTTAATAATAAGAACTAAAGAATATACATCAACCCCAATATAAATAATAAAAAATGTGTTAGAGATGTGCCTTCATCCCTGGTGGGAAAAGCCCCCCCCCCAATCTGATAATCCATGACCTTTCTTTTTCATTAAGAAGTTCATGACATTTGTTCTTAGAAACTTTTTGCCCTCTCACCCTATCAATGATGGTGAAATGAAAGCAGGCTGTTTTATGAAATAGGGTATGTTTATATAATGTATTAGTGGCAACCCTGTTTCTTATGTTGCTTAAATGCTCTGAAATATGCAACTTAAAAGATCTGGAAGTTTGTCCAATGTAAAATGCAGAGCACTGACACTCAGCCAAATAGATGACCAACTTGCTACTGCAATTTGAAAATGTCAAAATTTCAAAGACCCCTGTTCTATTTTTGCTAGAAAATTCCTTGGTTTTTAATACATATTTACAGAAACCACAATGTTCACCAGGAAAACAACCAAATAATGTGGTGCCATCTAATGTTTGTTGAACTTTATATTCAGGAGATGGGTGTTTTTTTTATAAAAGTTCAAATGCCCCCCCTATAGTAACAACCATCTGATAAGAAAAAGTACATCTATTGTCCAATGATTTGGCTAATTGTTCATCAGATAGCAAAATGTCCCATTGTCTCTGTACTAGATCAGTCAGCTGTTTGGTATTCCTACCAAATGTAGTAATAAATCTGACTTTTAATCCCTGGGTGGATCTAGAACCCTTATATTTTAATAATTCATCCCAAGGCATTTTGCTAACTAAACCACTAGTTTGTGTTAACTGTTTAACCGAATAGCCCCGTTCCACAAACCTCTGAGTGAGATCATCATTACAATGTGTGAGATCTGACTCCTTTGTACATATCAGTTTGATCTGCATATATTGGGATTTGGGAATGTTTTTGATTATATGACCTGGATGACAGCTAGATGCATGTAAAAGAGAATTGGAGTGAAAGGGCTTCCTGTAGACTGTACTTGTTAAAGTACCATCTTCTTGTTTATTCACCATGACATCCAAGAATGGAATACACTTCTTATCAAAATTAACAGTAAATTGGATGCCCCATTTGTTTTCATTTAAATATTGTACAGACTCTTCTAGATGTACTATATCCGATTTCCAAATCATCCAGCAGTCATCCAAGTACCTCCGGCAGATATTAATCTCCTCAATGAAAATGTTATGACTATTGTCGTAGATCATAAGATGTTCAAGGTAACCCATAAAAAGGTCTGCATAAATGGGGGCAAAATTCCAGTGCCAATAAACCTGCCCAATGGGGTATGCTAGTATAGAGAGAAGTTACATCTAAAGTGCACAATAACCATCCATCTTCAATTTGTGAATCAGCAATAATGTTAAAAAAATCCATCATATCCTTGATCCTAGCCCTAACTGCCTTCAATAAAGGTTTCAAATATTTGGTTAAGTAGATGGAAATAGGCTCTGTTAAGGACCCCCTGTTTGACACAATTGGTCTGCCCAGTGGGTTGTGGAGGTTTTTGTGTACTTTAGGAAGCAGATAGAGGTATTGGGAAGTAGGTTCACTTACCTTGAGATGGAAACATGTTTTATCATTAATGAGGCCTTCCTCCACAGCCAAATCCAAAAAAACTGTCTATTTGGTTTTTAAAATGTGGAGTGGGATCAATAGACATATATGTGTAAAATCTGAAGTCACTGAGTTGTCTACTGGCCTCCATTTCATATTGGGGCCAATCCATAACAACTATGGATCCCCCTTTATCTGCCTGTATGATAACTATATCCTTCCTGTTCTTAACTTTCTTTAGTGCCTCCCTCTCTAATGAATTTAAGTTATTATTAAGCATATTCTCACATGAGTCACCCCCAAAATGAAGCTCCCTAAGAATGCATTTCTAGAAGATCTCCACGTGTTTATTCATTGGCGGTATGAAAGTAGAAGGATGGAATTTGAAACTCACCTCTGTTGGTTCATTATGGTTTTCTGAATTCCTGAAAAATAACTTTAAATTCAGTAGCCTACAAAAAGACAAGTCATGTACAAAATTGCTCTCTGATACTAAAAAGCCAGGTATGAAGTTTAATCCTTTATTTAACAAATTATATTCAGTTTCAGATAAAACAGCAGAAGATATGTTTAAGACATTGTTTGAACCTGTTTCAGCTCCAGTAATTGCAGCATGGTTTCTAATGTTAAATTGGGACCGACCCCTACATTTATGTTTTCTCCCCCCTCTTTTTCGATAACCCCTAAAGGGGTCCTCTTAATAACCAAAGCATCTTCCCTGGGGAAACAAAGTTTGTGCACTGGTGACATCTGGGGAATCTCACAATCTGTGTCTGTATGAAAGGATAAATCCTCTCCGGGACCATCACTGTTTATTTTTTTGGGGATAGAGTTCCTTTTTCTCTTATGTCTGGGGGTGGAATTATAATTTTTAACAAATTTAACATTTTTAGTTTGTTCAAAGGGGTATCCCTGACTATAATCATATAAGTCCCAGTTATATTTGTGGACCTTCTTTTCTTTTAACCCATTCTCAACTTGTAATAAATCCCCACTTAGTCTCTTTAGACATTCCTTGTATTGGGGTTTGTGTTCGTATTGTTTAGCCTCCTGACATATTTTAGACAATTTTAAACTGAGAGTTTCTTTTCTGTGTGTATGAAAAGTATGTAAAGCTTTTACAAAATTCATAGAAGAATTATGCTGTATCTTTGACCAAGTAGAGAACAACTCAACATCGAGCTGGCCCACTAAAGGTTTCATCCTGATCCTAAGGCCCCTTGGAGTAATGTCCTTCTGAATGTATGCTTTGAATAATCTAACATGCTATACACTAGATCTTAATGCTTTCATGTTTTTAAATATGGCATTAAAAAGATTTTGACACCCATCTTCAGAACCAATCTGCACACTGCTTGCTACTGAATTGGTTACTTGGGATTCAAAAATACCTATATCTTTCTTGTCCACCAATAAACCATGTAGAATGGTTGTAAGATCCATGTTATGAAAATTAAATAACTTGAATATACTATCTCCTTAATAATAACCCTGATGTAAATAAACCAGATAGTATAGTCGCCAATATGTTAATACCTGTTATTCCTCTATGTATATATAATAATTAAAAAAAAAACAATAATGGAGCTTTAACCCAAGAAATACAAAGAATTTTCTTTTCAATGAAAATAGTACATAAAACCCGCCTAAATGGAAAAGCAACCAATCTAAGTTCAATACAGACGTATATTTAGTTATTAAACTGTTTGAGAAATCAAAAACATATATATTGAAATCCCAAAACCCTGAAAACAAATTTAGTAATGGATTGGTAATGAAATATCATTTCAAAAATGTTCAAATTATATAAACAATCATATATGAATGTTATAAATAATGACATTCAATCAGAAAATGAAACATCCACACCAGTCCAGCAAGTATAACATTTTCTATAAAAAAATGTTTTCTAAGAACAAATGGCATAAACTTCTTAATGATAAAGAAAGGTCATGGATTATCAGACTGGGGGGCCTTTTCCCACCAGGGTTGAAAGAACATCTCTAACACATTTTTTATTATTTATATTGGGGTTAATGTATATTCTTTAGTTCTTATTATTAAGATTATTATCAAATTCACTAATTTCTATTATTACAAATGTATTTTATTATATACATTCTTAGTATTCAGCAATATTGGTATGGTCCTTGACTTTGGTCAGTCAATTAACTGTCTCTCAATTTTTATTGGTGAACACGTTAATACTATATGGATATATAAAGGGCACCTTGTGTTATATGGTGATTTTTTGGCATTGAAAAAGGCTTCTTTAGGCCGAAATCGGTCTGCCTTTTATTTGTATTTCAAAATAAAGTCCTGAATTCTTCTAATTGTGCTAGCTGTCTGGCTTTGGATTTATTAGTTACTTTTTGTCCTTTCCACTTGCCGTCCGTACTGAGCTTCGGTATGTTTTCTTGACATCTCCCACATTTGTTCATAGCGGGATTCTGATTAAAAGTTTTAGTTCCTTCTTCAAAGGTGTTTTTAAACTTACTACCTTTTCTGTACACAATAACAGGACACTCCCCCACTTTTTCCAACTTGGTTCGATATGCTGGGAATATTTTTAATTAGCAGCTTATCCCACCAGCAAGTCTTTTTTATTTGTTGGTGTAAATTTAGGTTTCTAGCATGGGTGTTTATAGAGACATTAGTTTCATGGCTTGAAAAGTGAGACATAGGAGCAGCTTTTAGTTTACTAAGTAGAACGAGTGACAATCTGTCAGGACTGTAAAAAGGCTTTAAGGTTTTAAGGCCTTTCATTTTCTTTCTTATAAATCTTTGGGACCTTTTCAGTTGAGTGATATGCATGGATTTGGATTTGGATATACCAAGGGGCACTGTAGTTGATGATTGTCAATTAAGGGAAGGCTACAGTGGTAGAATAACATCTCTGACTCTATAAGATATCCCTTTGGAAATTAGATGAGCTAGATAGAAGGATTTCTGTACTATGGTAGAACCATGATGAATGAATGAGAGTCAGCTGTCCACATAAGTACCCATTTCTCCTAGGAACGCATCTGTCTGAGAAGGAGTACAATTTATAAAATATGAGATGGAAGCAGTTTTTTGTCATATGCTACTAAGTTGCATGCTTTTGCATTTAACTTGAGATCACTTTTGGTACACCAGGTATATATGTGTATATGTATTCTAGCTCTTGCTTGGGCTATTTACTGTCAATGGATGAATGGATAACAATGCCCAACTTACAATCATAAACAAACTTGGTCAACCACACTTCTTGTATGTTGGCTTTGATGACTGTAAGATAAATACCATTCAGGAAAGGGTTCAGCATTCATCCCTGTGTTATCCCACTAGTTACAACTGTATATTCATGGAGGTTACCAGCAACTTTCACAACTTGTGATCTGTTGGATAGCCAACTGGCAATCCAGTGGAAAGGGTAAGAGTTTACACTGAGTTTGTTTAGTTTTCAGTAATGCCAACCTGCTGGATAGTGTCAAAACCATGGCCGGGTTGAGATAAGCAATGTGCACAGAGTGACCACTGGCTACACGATCTGCAACCTTTTCAAAGATGTTTACTAGGTTCTGGAGACAGGACCTGCCCTCCCCAAACCCATATTGCTTGGTGTCCAGATAAGTTAAGGAGCTTAGGTTTGCATGACTTAGCTATGATGTGTTTAATGGCTTTGCAGACATGGTTGCTGAGGCTGATCAACAGTTGTGTTTTCTCATAACCATGGTAGGACTCAAACCTACAAACTTCTGAGCTGAAGTTGAATTTCTTACCCATCAGGTTACATGCTGCTCAGTTAATGGTGTTCTGGAGGCTTCTTTTCCTGTAATATCAGTTGGAAAAGTGATTAGGTAGGCTTAAAATGCAGAGATGTATATGACAATCAGAGGAGCAAGCCCCTTTCACCCAACCTGGTCCCCTTCGAATGGTCGACATTTCACAATGTCGACATTCATATGGCCGAGACCATATGATCGACACTTGAAATGTCAACCATGGGAACCGGCATCTCCCTACAGTGCGGAAAGGAAAGATTTCCACTTCCACACTGTAGTGCGATCTCGGAGTTGGTATATTTAAGTTCCAGGGGGTGTGGGGGAAGGCAGATCAGCATTAAGGTAAGTTTGTTTTTGTTTTATGTTCTACTTGTATGGTCGACATTTCAAATGTCGATCATATGGTCACGGCGATAGGAATTTCGACATTGTGAAATGTCAACCATATCAAGTAGATCCACCCAACCACAAGTTCCCCACAAGTCTATGTAGCCTAACAATAAAGTCACTCAACCTTATGAGTAAAGGGAAACCTATTTACCTCAAAGTTTAGTATGTCATAGTTATCACTTCATCTATGTGTGACAAAAAGGAAGTCATTGAACTGGTTCTCATAATATGGGTATTGATCAAAATTACTCAATGATCTTAACATATTCCATAAGTAAACAAGATATATAAATGAAAGCCATGCATTGTTTTACATGAGCAAAGTATTATACTATTAATTTTACATCATGGTATAAAATTTGCAGGACATAGGTAGGCAAGGAATGGAAACTGTGTATACTGACTTCTATTTCTCTATCTCTCTCTCTCTCTCTCTCTCTCTCTCTCTCTTTCTCTCTCCCTCTTTCTTCATCTGCCACATTACTGTAGTCTGTTACCAATGCAAGTGAATATTTAACCTTGACAAGCACATGCTAACATTTAATAATTTAAGTATTTAAAGTCCCAAACATTGCATTGTTAAAATAATAAAAATATATACTACACTACAGACTATAAAACAAGGTTCAGAAATTTATATGTAGTACTACAGTCCTGAAAAAAGGACTGGTATTAATATACATTTGTGGCACTTATGCAGAATTTTGAATTTCTATTTGGAATATACCTAAATGTAAACCATTTGTATATAGAGAGAGAGAGAGAGAGAGAGAGAGAGAGAGAGAGACAGAGACAGAGACAGAGACAGAGAGACAGAGAGAAACAGTCTACAGCTGCAATAATTGTGCAGCTAAATGTTGTAAATAAATTCTTTGAAACCCATAATGTGGTGGTAGGGGATAGGCCATAATTCAGTGGGAAATAAGGCTGATGGGCGGGACACAAATTGGCCTGGGAGCATGGCTGGCATGGGCCTGGGGATAGGGCTTTGAGGGTTGTCTCCAGGCATCAGGTGTGTTTGATTCAGATTTATTGCTAAGAGCAGAATAGGGGTTACTGATTTGGAGCTAGCTCTTGCTTTAATTGAAAAGTGACAACAGATGTAGTAGATTTGATAAGGGTGGTAGGAATGAAATCCATTGAGTGACAGAAGACAAATAAGTAAGAAAGTGATGAGGAAGAATAAGAAGGTAAGGAATTGAGCAACAGGCATTGAGAATATGTTATGCTGAAAGTAGCAGGGGAAAATAAAAAAGCAAGGGTGAGAAACATGACTGGACAGCAGAAAAATTTTGAAGTGTAAATATCCGTGCGCATGCGTACGCACACACACACACACACACACACACACACACACACACACACACACACACACACACACACACACACACACACACACACACACACACACACACACACACACACAACCGTGTGCATCCATATGAGTTATGTTGGGCATATCTCTGCTTGGTGTGTTTACTGTGAAAGCAATGATAGTAGACAGACATTTGGTGTAGTTTCCTTATGCTAGGTTATGCAAAAATTTATTGCAACTTGCTATGTGGCCTATATATAAAGTTATGCTTCATGTTCTTGACAGTTTAGCACAGAGAGTTATGGCTTTAAGCTGCTAGTAAACTTTATCCATAGAGGCAAGGAGTCAGTACGTTTAGCATTAGCTTGCATTCTATGCACATCTCTTAAATGGTATGTGGTCCTACTTAATTAATATATATATCTGGCTCCACATGATTGTCACTGTTGAAGTAACACCATGACTTTGTGTGCAAAAATGGGAAAAGGGGTTGAGGATATATATATATATATATATATATATATATATATGGGTCTACTTTACATGGTCGACTATTCACAAAGCTGACCATGTAAAATAAACACAAAAAACACAATGAACACTTACCTTAAAACTGTTAGCAGGAGGAAAGCCCCCCCCTGCATCCCCCATGGGGGGGGTCTGCCCCAAACCCCCCGTAACTTAAATATTCCAACTCCGAGATCGCATTACAGTGCAGAAGAGGGAAATTTTCCCATTATGCACTGTACGGAGATAGCAGCTCCCGATGGTCGGCTTTACAAAAGTCGATCATATGGTCTCAGCCATATGAAAGTCGACTTTGTGAAAAGTCGACCATGTGAAGGGGACACACACACACACGCATATATATATATATATGTGTGTGTGTGTGTGTGTGTATATATATATATATATATATATATATATATATATATATATATATATATATATATATATATATATATATATATATATATCAGTCTCACTTTGATAAAAAATAGTCTCTTTCTTTCTGTACTCTTTGAAAAAAACAACCGTGTCCAACTTTGACCAGCTGAAGGGGGACAGAACATAGTCCTTTAGCTTTGATGCCTCTCACAGTCTCATTATTCTCTGGTTTGTTTGTTGACTTTTGTCTGGTATGTCACTTTCATTTTGTTTTTCAGGTCAGGAAATACAGAGAACTATCATCATCAGTTAAAAAAATAAATATATATTACTTCCTTTTCCATATAGGCCAAATCCTCAAAAGCAAGGTGAAAAACTAAATGAGGCAAAGTTTAAGGTATGCCACCTACAGCTAATTAAAAAACATCCTAAACTGACTGCTCTGGCTTTGTTTCTCCACTTCCAAGCCACAAGTTTATTGACATGCCGAGGAGATGAGCAATTATTTTCCCATTCACAGTACTGTCATATGACACCCTTTCCATCTCCTTGTTTTATCTGTTTCTCTTACTTTTGACTGTTTCTGAAAACCTGACAGTAAATCTGTAAGTATTGGGCAATTAAAAGAGAATCACTCGTACAGAAATTCTTCCTACAAACCTCATAATATTAGACATGCCATGTCTCTAAAATGCCAGACATATCACTAAGAATATATATCACTCTTATGTAATTAAGCTTCTGCACAGATATATAAACTGATGTCATATCCATATGAGTTGGCCTGGGTATCTGACAGGTTATGCAGGTAATGGATAAGCTACTGATCCTGTATGATGAACTGCTGCATTGTATATCAATGCTACTAGTGAATGCCCCATGCATTCTGAAATGTTCTCATTAGCTGCAATACTTATGTTTATACATTACTACTACTCTAGTCATTCACCGTTCTTCTTGTAAAATATTTGCTTTTTCTGTTGTGAAGGAGTCTCCACCTCTGCATTTAAACTTTTTACAAATTGCTTTTGAACATCTCATTGTCTGTTACATGATACCTTCTTGGAATGCCTTGCTTTTCTTGTGGAACAGGGGCATTTCTATGATGTCTCCTCCATCCTTTCATGGCACTATGCCTACAGAAATATCATCTCTCTCTGCCTCTGTTTCTCTTTCCTATCTTATGGCATCCAGTGTTGCCCTTCTCTGATATGCTTCTTTGCCACCTGCAGTCTTCAAGATATTTGCTGTATAGCATTCTGTACCCGAGTGTTGGGGAAGAAAGCAGCAGAGAGATCAAGTATTTCCGTCATGGTTGACAATCTCCTGACTTTTATTCAATGCATCCCAGCCTGCACGTACTCATATTGATCTTCTACATTATGTGCTTTACTTCAAAGTTCATCCACAAACCATTTTTCCCATTTTCCACATGGAGTTGGGTGTCAATTCAACATTGACAATCATCTCGAGCCAAGGTTTACACTGCCAGGTGGCTAGCCTTACCACAGTAGTCCATTAACACCACACACTCACATGCACTGGGATCCCTATGGCCAGTTTAAGTGTCCAAGCCTCCTACTGCATGTCTTTGGAATATTTGAGGAAACTGGAGCACCCATGCAAACACGGGGGGGGGGGCAACATGCAGACTCTGCACAGAAGGCACCCGACCAAGAATTGAACTGGGGAGCCTCTTTCTGTGAGGCAAACATGCTATCTGCTGCACCGCTGTGCCCCTGTGCTGCCCCCCATACTTTACTTCAAAGTTATCTTGTTGTTATTCCCACAATTCTTCCTTCTTCATAGCTTATAGAGGGGTCTCGTATTCTACAGGTCAGTATGATGGCACTATCAAAAAGCATCCTTAATTTTTGTCTTTATAAAAAAAAAAAATGAGGACAATTTTGAACAGCAACACAAAAATGTTTTTTAGTACACACTGACACAGAAACACAGACAGTAGGCCGGATTCACGAAGGCTTGCACGGAGTCTAAGAGTAGAGTAAGACTCCATGCAGCCAACATGTCTGCCGAGCGATCCAGAAACAGCCGGCCAGGGGCGTGCAAGAGAGCTCCTAAAACAACTCTTACACGGACAGGGTTAGGTTATGCAAATTACCTCATTTGCTTCCAAAAGCTATGCAAATGAGGTAAATTTGCGATCCAGGAAACCCTAACCTGTCCGAGTAAGAGTAGTGTTATTTGCAGAAATGTACTCCGTTGTCAACTGAGTACTGTTCTGCAAATAGCAAAACGGAGCCGTGACAGCTCAAAATAAAGGATGCATCCAGTTGAGGAAGCATGCCAATGGCCAAATATATATATTTTTTTTTACCTCGATCTCCAAAGTTTAAGCATAGGGCAGCAGTGCTGTGCTCTAAAAACAATGAAAAAAAAAATAAAAGCCACAAATAGGGATTTTATTCAAAATATTCAATGGCCATGCAAGTGAATGGCAGGCTGAAGACAACATGGCTACTGAGTAGAGGTTGCTAAGGGGGGAAGCTCAGTCTACGAGATATAACCAAGCATTAGTAGGCAATCCTATGCAAATGAGAGTAAGGATAGTGAATCCCAATTTTACATGGCATATGAGCAAAGTCCGTGGAGTGTAAGACTAGGATAAGGGAAGTATCAAAGTAGAAGATAGGTGACATCATGAGGGGGGTATGTATGAAAGAATGTAAGCTCATTGGAGCAGAGTGGCATGTGTTTGCTGTTAGTTACTCATCACTGGAAGAGGCGTGTCAACAGGTATCCTAGCTAAAGCCAAGAAATTGAAAGTGTATGCTGTGGATAACACTAAAGTTTCTTGTAGAAGTACCTGCAACGTGTTTGCGCGTGGGTGCATGCCTTTAAATCTGAGTAAGACTGTGTGCGCGTGTGCACCTGTGTGAGCGCTTTTAAGCCGGAGTAAGCATGTGTAAGGTTGTTGAAATCTGTGTAAGCGTGTTTGCGCCTGTGTGCACGCGTTCAAGCAGGAATCAGCAAGTGTTAAGCCGTGTAAGCATGTGTGCGTGCGTGTGAGCTAGTGTGCACTTGTTTGCGCTTGTTTGTGCGGTGCTGCCCCCTGTGGAAACAGAAAGGGAAAAGGAAGCACAACAAATAGTAGGAAGTTAACCAAGGAGAACTAGCAGAGCTAGCAGGTGAAAACAATCAGAATCAGGCAATTACACAGGCAGTACACTAGCCCAGCCCAGCCCAGCACTTAAAACTCTGCAAACAACTTTCCACCATGTTTTCCTCAGAGACACTTCAACACTGCAGTAAACTAAGAGAAGTGAAAACTTAAAAAGCTTTTCTGAGACAAAGAAATGTTAGGGGCTGCCATTGCTGTTATAAAGCGACATATGCAACATGCTGAGGGTGGTGACAATGCGAATGCTGCTGAGCAACCCACAGTGAGGAGACGGAGAAGAGTGTACAGGCCCAGGGTAACCTAGCAGGGGCTACATGAGCTGGAGATAGTGGAGCGCTATAGAGTGGACAGAGACCTCATGCAGCAAATTGTTGAGCTGTGCAGGCCACGCCTCACACACAGAACCAACAGAGGGGAACCCATCCCGGTGGAAACCAAGGTATGTGTTGGCCTAAGAATACTAGCAACAGGTACCTTCCAGAGACCAACTGGTGATATGATGGGGATTTCACAGGCATCAGCATCCAGGGTACTGCACCATTTCCTTAATGCCATGTCAGCACATGTCGGTGATCATGTATATTTCCCCAATTCCCGTGAGGTATTGGCCAGCAATATGCGTCTTTTCCAGCAAATAGCGGAATACCCTGAGGTAGTGGGTGCAATAGACTGCACGCACATATGCATCAAAGCACCAGCTGGTGAGCGGGGTAGGGCCTACTTTAACCGAAAGGGCTTCCCCTCCATCAACTGCCAGGTCGTGTGTGATGCCCAGGACATAATACTGAATGTGTGTGCTGGCTGCCCTGGAAGCTACCATGATTCCCATATCTGGCATCTGACAGCTGTACCAGACATTTGCCAATGGGGACATCCCTCATGGTCACCTAGTGGGGGATGCTGGATATGCACTGGAGTCGTGGCTGATGACACCCATCAGAAATGCACACACACCTGAACAGGAATGCCATAATGAGGCACACGCACAAACATGAAATGTAATCGAGCGTGTGTTTGGGCTGCTCAAGTCACGGTTCCGATGCCTGGACACATCTGGTGGAGCCTTGCAGTATTCACCAACTACATGTACCCAAATTGTCATGGTATGTGCTATGCTACATAATATGATCCTGTGAAAACAGCTGCAGCAGGAGCAGCATAGGGCCGGGCCAAACAGCCCCCCACCATTGCCAAGGCCATCACAGGCAGAGCGTGACTCGGAGGAGGACCAACCTGAGCCTGCCCCAGTAGGTAGAGGGAGGCGTGCCCAGTATGCTTTGGCCTTGGCAAAGAGGCAACGCATAGCACATACACTGGCTCAGTAGGAACCCTGGAAATAATACCTCTCTCTGACTCGCACATATAGTAAAAGGGATGCCTAACTTGACACTACCTGTTTTCAAACATGTATAGAGGATGTACTATGTACATCCGACATAGGCAGCCCTGCAGCACCACCTGAGGCATGATTGCCATGTTTTAAGCAATATAAAGCAGTGCTAAACAGCTTTTACCACTATTTAGTATATGTAAACAAAATTGCACACACTAACTAGCACAACTTTGGGCAATGTTGAGCAATATTGGGCAACGTTCAGCAATGTTGTTTAACGCTGAGCAATGTTGGGCAAGTTCGGTCAAAGTTGGGCATAGTTGAGCAAACGCAGGTAAACATGCTCATATTTGCTTTACTGGTCCTTAAGCAGTTTGGTCTGCCCAGTATGAAAATATAAAGCAGTGACAGTACTCGAACCCAGGATACTGTGCACTATAGTCACAGTACTGAACCACAGTATTTCACTGGTCAGCCTGTATGAAGAAATGTTGATAAGTCTATGCAAAGTGTCTCATGGAAACCCTGCAGGCACAACATAATCCCTATAGAGTTATGACACAAAGTTGAGCCCTGCAGTAAAAATACAACTTGATTTTCAACACACATATAGTATAAATGTTAATATTGGGCGTGTTCACACACGTCAACAAATGTAGTGGACTTCAGACAGCAGCATACTGAAAGGTCATACTGGGCATGATCACACACTTGAATAAATGAGGCAAATGTCAGGCAACAATATACTGAAAGGCCAAACTTGGCATGCTCACACACTTAGGCCATGTCTGAATACAGCAGTGGGCCACACATATCTGGCAGTTGCATGTGTTAACCCAGGAACCTCTTACTATTCACCAATCCTGCCTTGTGCACACAGTTATATGACAGCAGACACATATATAATATATTGGAACCCTGTCATAATCAAATATGTACTACAGATACTTAGGTTGTTCATAGAAAGTGGAAAAGCAAAGAAGATAAAAAACCTGCAATCAGTATCATCAATAAACAATGTGCACTCCAAACATTATCCAATCCAGGTTATGGAAAAATTATCTGCGAAGGAGTCCATACAGAACCATGACACTTCCTTCAGCTATATCATAAATAGCAATATACACTCATATATGTCATGAGTCAGGGCCAACTGTAAATGATTGACAATGCCGACATCCTGTCAGACAGGCCCATACATACATACCCACCTCCCACTGACAAAAGGCCCTATCATCATACCAGGAGATATCACATGTAGAATGGGTAAACAGCTCCTTCCAAAGCTGAAAACATGGCATCAATTGGATTACATTGTTTTGCTATATGTGTCATAAGTGAACTGCAGAACAAACAGACCCTGCACTTGAACAGTCTGTTGAGCCTCACCCTCTCTACAGGATATGAAACTGTTGAATGGGTTACAGCAACATATGGCACACTCCACAAGTGTTGGTGCACAACAGACCATGGGAACTATAGTCTTATAAGCCTATGAAGTCTGATCTGCAAGGCCATGGAGTCCATCATGATTGAAGTCATAAACAGAGCTATTGGAAGCCTACAAACACACAACCCTACCAACTTTGGTTTGGTCATGGGCAGATCATGGTTCCCAAACCTGATAGACTGTTTGCAAGGCAGCCAACCAGAACATACATCAATGAAATGAGCTACATACGTCCCACATAGACTTTGAATAGCCCTTTTCCAACATCCCAGACACATGCCGTATCCACAAAATCAACAACCTGTGCATAAATATATATTGTCATCTGATGGACTGGCAACTGGGCCACAGATAGATCACACAAGGTAAGAATTGTCGAGTCCTGTTCAAGCTGGTAACACCTGCTGTCTCCCATGGCTCAGTCCTGGGATTGCATAAAACAAAGTGCACACACATTACCATGTCTAGTCTGATGATGTCAGCATCCTACAAATATAGCAGGAGAAATGAAAACACCCAGTAAAGCATATAGCGCGTTGTGTTAATGCGTATTTCTCTAGTATCATAACATTGTTAGGTAGGGATTTGAATCCTGCAATTGCTGAGTGTGTGTGTGTGTGTGCGTGGGGGGGGGGTGTATGTTTCTGTGTGATTTCCTTTGAGAGGAGTGCCCTTTTTGGAGACTAGGAAAACACCTTAAAAGTGGTATATTCCTCTTTGGCAAGTCTGATGATGTCAGCATCCTACAAATATAGCAGTGGAACTGCAAACTTCCAGTAAAGCATATAGCGCATCATGTTAATGCATACTTCCCTAGTATTATAACATAGTTAGATAGGTATTTGAATCCTGCAATTGCTGAGTGTGTGTGCTTGACACTGTCGGTCAATGTGTCGTGGGTTTTGCTTTTACTACTGTATGACATATCAGTATAACAACAGTATGTGCATTGCACACTTCAAGTATCTGTGTGGCAAATACATATATGTACATGTGACCTCAATTAGTTCATAGGTGTGACGCCTGCTTTCTACATGAATACATCTGTTACCTTTGACAGATTGTGCTGCTGCTTCTCAGAACTTAGGTCACATATGTATGTTTGTGACAAGGCCAGCCACTGTAGTGCTCTGTGGCCTAGGTAATCTGTGTCACACACACCCATGACAGTTTCTATAGAATAGTGTGAGTGAGGGTTCATGCCTGGGGTATATTTCAGACATGTTCAAACACAACAAAGTCTGTCAATAATGGACATTCATTATAGGTGTACAACAACTTTGTGGATATGCATACAGACCCCTTATTGCTTACGTGATACACCGAGGGACTTCAGAATACCTTTGGAAATGTGAATACCAAAGGACAGATGACATAACACTTGGCTGTATGTACACATCGGTACCCGTTCTACATGTTGGGGGTACTACCTATGTGGTACTATCGGGATACTATGTTTAGTAAATGTGGATGACTATGCTATAGTTGGCTTATAGCTTTACAGCATGGGTTGGACAACAGGTATCTGTCTGTATGATACCCTTGTGGAGGATAAGTGTCTCATCTGGAGAATGCATTGTAGGCCACTGTATGCATTTCCAGATGTGGACGGACATATTCCTAGTGTACCTGCTTGTACCTAAGAGGGCTATATGCCAAACAGGAGTGGTCCCAGGAATGGGTGGCGGTCAATATCATTGGTTACTGGTATAGTATAGTACCGGAAGGATCCAAATGCTACTGAGTTTCCTACATCTGTGTGTCAGTTGTCAAGACATCATCTAACGATTGGTTATAGTCAGGCTGTTGAGGTTGTGTATACTACCAGAATGCAAACCAATGACAGATAGTAACAGTATCATCCACAGCATAGTGTCAAACCATGTCATACACACATGTGTACCCAAGTTAAAACATATGTGTAGTAAAATGCATACTGGCCACCAATAGAAACTATGAAGTGTTAACACTGTGTAATACAGTGCATGTCACCCTTCCCATGTGTCCACTATGCACGTACATGCAGACAGTGCACCTCCACCATGTTCACAAATGTACACCTGCAAATCTGTACTGCACACATCACACACGTACTGTCCACTCACCAACACATGCTGCCAAAACTACACACATCAGCCAAGTGGCACATGGGTGGACAATACATTTTTGGAATTAACACTGGTGTAAACAACACTACATTGATAATCATAGCTTTAATGCATCATGCCTGCTCAGATACACCTACAAGGATATCATTACACTTTACTGTTGACAACATGCTAACATTCCTACACTGCTATAAAGTCACCCTGTGCATCAGCACCATGTTAGCCTGTTCCTGCATCAATGTTACAGATGACAGGAGGTGGCACAGTTTTATCATATGCACAGGGTGTGTTGTTGGTTTGCCAGAGCCCGACATTGACCCATCCAATCGACATGTATGTTTGTGTGATTGTGTGTGTGAGGGACAATAGTACAGCATGGGTCAATGTTGATGTAAAGTGTGTGTGTATGTGTTAGCCCTAGGTGTTTGGTTTATGTGTGTGTGTCTGCATGCACACAGTTCCACCATGTGGCTGCCATATATGGGAGGTTGTGGGACAGCCACAGACTGTACCTGCCAGGCTGCACAGATCACTGTCTCTGGCCACGGACACAGTACCTGTGCCTGGCAGGGGTGCCACGGACAGTATCGGGTACTAAGCCAGACTGGGTACTATTATCAGAGGCAGAGGGATGTCGACTGGACCCATGTCCCTGCTGCAACTGGCCAGAGCCATGTGCACGTGGTCTTCTATGACGGTCCATTGACAGCCCAGCCCCAACATTGCTGGGGCTGGTACTGCCACTACGGGAGCGGCTGTGACTTGTGTGTTGTCAGCGATGACTGCCAGATGATGATGTTGCTGGCATATGTCCACGTCGACGTCTCAGCCATCCTGCACTGTCCTGGCACATGGACATGACATTGCGGAGGACATCTAATGTCTCCCCCCAACGTCTATCAATGACCTCGGTGTAATTACCGACGGCACCGGCAAGGTCACGGATACTGTCATTGATAGCGGTGTTATGGGCCCTCTGTGCCCTCAGTCCCTGTCTGGTGTACCATTCCATACGTGCCTGTGCCTACATTACAGCCCAGAACATACCTGAGGTTGTAAGACCTGTGGGGGCATGTCTGCCAGGGGCATTACGACCAGCAGTGCTCCCATGAGAACCCCTGGACATCTGCCTATGTGGTACCATTCCAGGAATCTGGGTATGGCTGCTGTGAGGGGATGCATGTGCCATAGATACCACACTATCCTGGTCAATGCCTACTGTATGCTGTCCCTCAGCTAAGGCCATTGGTGATGAGGGATGTATTGGCAGTATGAATGTGCACATAGATGGGGTGGAAAGCTGTGTACTGTCGACTGGCGGCCCAACAACAGACCCTGTCAAACCTGACTGTGCCACAACACATGTATCATCATTTCCACTATTTGTGGCAGTGACTTCAGGTTCCCTGCTACACTCAACCAACACAACCTCAGCACCTGTGAGAGGAAGACAGGAAACACACTTTACAATCTGTACATGATGTTAGCACACATGCACACATGAACACATGCACACATGCACACATGCACACATGAACACATGAACACATGCACACATGAACACAAATACACTACTCACTAAAGTAGACACACACACACACACACACACACACACACACACACACACACACACACACACACACACACACACACACACACACACACACACACACACACACACACACACACACACACACACACACACCAACAGCAATCCAGAAAATACTCATTAGTGGTTGATTGTGGAGTACAGTATCACAAGCCAAAGAGTCCTATCACACGTGTCAGCATGCAGGATGTGTGTTGCTCAACAGCATGCAGTGCGAGTGTAGAGAGTCCTTGTTAATAACAGTATACATGTCCTTGATGCATGTGTGTTGTTCAATGATTGGCCTCACCCTGGAACACAATGTGTACATGGACACAACATTGCTGTGCAAGTATTAAATGCTTTTCAATGTCCTGTGCACCATCATTCGCAGGTATACATACCATGGCTGGATGCGCACAACTGTCAGGTGTATAGCAATGAATGCTATGTGTAGTACTGTAGTTACTGTAACTGGATGTAGTGTAGTACCATGAGCCATCATCAGGCAGCATCATGTGGTCACTCAAGGCCACTAATGTGTGCCACACTGGCAACTATCTTGCTGTACCTGAACTGCAGCACTGTGGCTACATTAACTATTTCACAGGCAGTTGTTACATGGGTATGTAAGGTGTTCAATAGGGAGCATTGCCTAACATGAATGTGTTGTGTGTTGAAGAGTGTCGTACCGCCCCATGACAGGCCTCTACCCCTCAGGTATAGTATGTGTGCTGTGTGGATGACATTTGGGATACTGGAGTCTGACCTTACAGCAGGTGTCTAAATATGCCATGTGTATCATATTAACACGTACTGCATATGAGAAAGTGGTGTATGTTGTGTGCATGTGTATTGACTCTGCCTATACAATGTCCACTACAGTGTACCACGATTGTTTGGGATGCTCTGTGAATTGCATGTGTTTGAGGCAGCTACTCATGTTACTGGGATGTGCATAGTCCCACAGAAAACATGCAGAGCATGCATTATGTGTAGGTGTTTTACATGTGTATATGGCCTACAACTCACCTATGACATGCACATGTTATTTGCTATATTAAATGTAGAACACTCACCAGCATGGGTCTGCTGTCTTGCTGTCACACCAGAGGGACCTACAAGGATATGAGACAGTTTGTCGGTGTCAACAACTATGGCATTGCTGCTGTGAGTTTGCAATTTTACAGTAGTACAATGGTTGACAGTCACAGGCATACAGATTATGTTTCAAATTATCAGTATTGCACAACACCAGGCTCCACATCTTCTAAATACACAGTACACATCTGACATATGCATGTTCTAACAATCAAGCTAACAGTAGTCTACAGATATGCCATGTTACCTGCTCGCTCCGAGTCAACTTGCTGGGTGACTCCGGCCTCCATGACAACACATGTCTGTTGTAGTGGTTGGCCAGGAGCCAGCACACTGAGGAGCAGCTCTTCCACTCTGGTGAGGAGCAGATGTAATGCTGCACCACCACCTGTGGCAAGTTGTTGTCTGCGGATATCGGAGGCATGCTGCCGGACATATCTAATTAAATCACTGCAGTGATGGCGTTCCTGCTCATAAGTCTGGTTATGCATGCCTATGTCATTAACCCGACGGACAACATCTTGCCACAGTGCAGTGCATTCATGCTGGTCCTGGCTGGTTCTGGAGAACAGCAGGGTGTGATGTTGTACTAGGGTGGATATTATGATTTCCTCTTCTTCAGGGGAATACGCAGGGTTGTGATGGTGAGACATGTCCCTGGAAGACAATAAAACAATAATTGTGAGCAAGTCATGTCGCACACTTAACATTCTAAAGTACAGATATCAATGAAATGCCATATATAGCAACCTATTGGCTGTCAGTAGATACACACTTTTATTTCCACATATCAGTGCTCAGCCCACAACTGTCTGACAGCGCCTGGCACGTTCTATATATTAAACCATGCTCTGCACAGCAACAAAGTGGAACCAGTATGTAAGACTATACAACAGTACATGGCACACTGTATGTGACACAATGCACCACCTAGACACAGGAGGTATATATGAAGCTAATGCATACAGAAATATGTCATCCATTGAAATGATTGTAAAGTACAATTACAGTACTACCAGTACACCACACTACTTGTTGATAGCAAACCCCTAAGTAACATATGTGTACATTCATCAATATAGGTGGCATACTGCTGTACTACACTATACATGTTGCTATATATGCACTTATATCCTGTAACACACATATGACCGAGGCCATGTTACAGGCATACCCACACACACATCAGACATACCTACAAGACACAAAGGTATGGCAACCCATATGAGCTTTACCTGTGTACCATACAGTACTGTGTGTCAGCACTTACAAAACCTTATGCCTGAGGTATGTAATGTGTGCGGACTACAGGTAACAAACAAAACAGTGTTTCCAAGCAATGTGGATATACACCATACTGTGCTGTTTAGACCTACAGCTTCAGGTAGTACTACAGTTCATACGGGATTTGTATTCACTAGTGTTAACAATCAATAAGCATACATGTACTGCTTTAGCCTACAATGGCACACTCCAGTCAACACCATGGGACTATGTCACATCGTATGCCATACTGCTTTTCCTGCCTAGCAATAGCATACATATCTTTTGTGGGGATCAGAGCTAGAACACTACATACCATGATATAAACAGTTTCCCACTAGGCTATCACACATATACACAACGTTGACACATTCACCTACACATTCACTATCACACTCAGTCAACCTCACATAGCAATTAATGCAACAAGTACATGTGTGTGTGCATATCAGGTCCTTGGTAGCTAATAGGCTAATAGCTGTAGGGCCTATAGAAGCCTAGCCATACGGTACCCTGCCCTTCAACACCCATGTAATTTAAGTTCATGTGCCCCTGTCATGCAGAGCCACAGAGGTGATTCCCGGGTTGTATTTCCTATCTCACATCCATTCATCATGATTATTCATGACGACTGCTAATGAGAACCTTTCTTTGCTATTGATAGGTAGTTAGTTCCAGAGTATGGTATGTGTCTGAGATCAGAATGTACCACTCCAGCATGTTCTGATTTTTGACGTTACAAGGTTTAGATCAGTACAGTGTGTAGCTTGTAGGGATTTTGATCTGTTTACATGGAGCATGTCCAACACCTGTGGGTTTGGCATAGCTTTGTATGTTAGGCAGAGGTTGCCTCTGGGTAGGCGGTATATGACACAGTGTAGCTGTGGTTTTGTAAGACAGTCTGCATAGGGCATCTGTTTGAGTTTGGTAATACTCTTTGTGAGGTATATGTCTGGCGTCTACAGTTGCTGTAGATGTCTTCTGAGGTACATACCAAAATGGCCATTGTACTCTATGATGTGTTTTATGACTGATGAGTAGAGTGGAACACTGACCTCTTTTTCCATGGATGACACACCTTTTCTGATGACATGTGGACCGTACACAGTTTACATGACTAGTATGGCACTGTGATTATCAAAAGGGACACTACTGTCCACCTGTGTCCTGTGGTCTCTTATCACACTTTTGCTGTTGAGTAGACTACAACCTATGTGGTAGTTCATGGGTACAGAGTTTTTAACAAAAGGGATGGCAATACATTTACAACATTGAGCTTGAGCGTACATATAAACATCCATTGGTGTACATATAGGCACATATACAGTCCAGCTTCCATGGTGGGAATATCAATTATGCAAAGGTTGAGAGGGATACAGTTATGTAATAATATTGCACAGTCTTGTGCAGAATGCATTGAAGGTATTCTCAGCCCATGTATCTTTAGCAGGACTCCCTGTCTGGAAGACTAAAAACCTAACAAATCATACCCACAGCGTTTAAACACCACATGTCATATACCAACACTGTATGCTGTCTTGTTTGCCACACACTACAACCTACATAAAAATATACACATAACCTTCACCAACATATATATGTCCACCTTTCACAAACAGTTGCAGCATGTCCCTTGCTCTATGCACATGTTAAGATGCTAATATATCTGACACATAAATATCTCTCCATATATGTGTGCCATACACACACAAGGTCCACACTGTTGTAAATCCATAGACCTTACAGATGACCTGTTGGGCCTTGCTACAACATGAACAGTTGTCACATGTGCGCATAACAGTAATATTACAGGGAGTATTTATAGCTGCTAATGCTACATTACTATACTAGCCTGGCACAGCACTTGCCAATGCTAAGCTACACATTATATGACTATCATGCATGTGTTACTCTGTCACATCCAGGTTTATATAGCTGTTTGCACTACTCCCCCAAACAGCCATTATACACAGCACTGTACAGAACATTATAACATGATCAGATGTTTGACATTTAATGCTGAGCTACATATGTCACAGTTATGTCCCACTGCACACAGCTACACACTAATTTGTCCATGGCAGTAGTTATACATGGCATCAGTGCATACATACCTACTGCTGCCACATATGCATGTTTCAAAGTATGTACAGTACTCTTCATAAACATCTACTACTTGCCAGTAACCACATATCTGTTACATACCTGTTTGTCACTTTCAGGTCCGTCTGTGTATGTTTTGACAAGTTTTTTTTTTTTTTTTTTTTGGTATTAAGTAAAGTTTGCTTTTACTTAATATTTTTTGGTTATTAATTAAGTTTTTTTTTTACTTAATTAATATTTTTGGTTAGTAATTCAGTAAATTTGTTTTACTTAATTAAATTTTTGTTTTATTAAGTTATAATTTTTTTTACTCCTCTCCAGGTTTACAGATGCTATAACACATGCAATGTAATGATTGTATGTGGGGATAGCAAGTACAGTCTGCTTTTATAGGTATCTGCACATGTGCATGTGATGCCCTCTGCACCAATTGGTGCCCAGCATTTGGTAAATGCATACAGCCTGGTGTGTGGTAATTGCAGTACTCACTGTCATAGCAACCCAATGCTATAAATTGCTAAGTTATGTAGGCATAGCACTTTCAGATTTCCAGAGTGGGGCCCATGCTTGTTTGCTGTGGACACTGTTGTTTAAATCAGAAGGTTGGTATACTTCTTATATCTGAAGCTAGAGGTGTAGACAGTGATGTACATGTTTTACTCAGACCTGACTGTTGCCACTTCCAGTACAGAGCTATCAGTGTAGAGTTTAACTCACCCCTACAAATGCTTACACAAGATATATGTGAGTATGTAGTTTCTTTTCTACTTACATAATTAACTGCCATACAAAAGTAGTTATTGAGAAGTATTCTTTTGGCACATGAACTGTTTGTGAACTGTTATACTGTGCATATTAATGTACTCACTTCTGCAGGGTTTGTGTTTTTATTGTTGACATTAGCACAGGATTCTCAGGAAAACTGGACAATTCCAGTACTGAGTATGCCTACCTACATCCTTGGTAGACCCTAAACACACACGTATATTTAAAATTTGGGGGGGATGCAGACATACAGAGAGCATTATGTATTATTGTGTGAATGTTATCTTACTGGACTTAAAGGATTGGTGTGTACCTGTTAGTTTATCAAGGCAGGTGGTCTGTCTGCATAGTTCCCAACTATGAACCTATCCAGATGGTAGCCAGATGTTAGCCTGTTATTCTTTGTCTGTGCAACCCACAGGTGTTTTCAGCACTGGTATAATGGCATTGTTACAGTCAGTTGCTACCAGTACATGGCTACATCCTTTGGTATTTCTGTGTTGTACTCCTACACAAGGGTATGCTTGTGGAAGTCCTCCCAAAGCTATTTGCAGAGTGTGTAACAGCAGAAAAGCTGATATGCCTGTGTGTTTGTGCCTCTGCCAGGCCTATGAAACACTCAGATACATATTTGCATGGAGTCAGGGATAGGTAGTTAAAAGTGAGGTACACCTTCCAAATAATAGAGACAGTAAGTGTAGACTTGAGTGAAGCAGTGCATATGGATTAGTACACCTTTTATGAAGTACAAGCGGTGTCTACTGTTATTATTGTCATTATTCATTGTGTAATACCCCACCTTTCTGACTAACTTCAGTACTTATCAGAGGGATTCAGAGGGACACAGCTAAAATATGTTTCACAATCAGAGACATCCCTGAAAAGTAGTTACAGTTAGGAAGTATGGCCTCTGCTCTAATAAGATATGCCAGTGTTTGTCCTGCTATGATACTGTGTGGGGGTTGTAAAGTGTCTTTATAACATTATTTGCTGCTAGAATGGCTGCTTCTCTTATCACAGTCATGTAATGCAATTCCACAACAATTGCTGGTTAAGATCCACAGAACAAGCTTTGTGTTATGGCCTTCCTATTTTTTCTTTACATTCACTCATTGTATTGCATGATATATTTATTTCAGCACCAAGTTATTGTATATCTGCTGCGGTTTAGTGGTACTTCATGCAGTCTAGTGTGTCCAAGGTCTGGGGGTCGAGACTGACACAGGTGTTTTATTTTGCTGCTGAGCAGAACAAGGGCCCTGATATACAGAGTGACTAAGGCACTTTTAAGCAGTTGTAAGCGGGTTTGCGTGCGTTTGCGCAATGCTTAGCTAAGCGCACACATGTGCACACTCGCTCAAACCCACTAACTACTGCTTAAAAGTGCTTACTCCCGCTAACCCCCGGACTAATTTCTTTGAAAGAAAAGAAAATGGGGAGGTAGGAAAGTGGTGAAAAAGGGGGCACAAAGAGGGAAAGACAGTAGGGAAACCAGCTCGGGATGTGCAGGACGGGTGTAGGGAAGGACCATAGCTGCCCATTTCTTTACCAGCAACAGCTGTGCATATGTTAGATATTTGGAGTGAAATTTGAAACCTTCAACCCCTGAGAGAGGGGTGAGGACAACAAAGTATGTTGTACTGCCAATTATAATTATCAGTTTACATGCCCAGCGGACATGTGTGCGAAATGTGCAGGTATGTATGGGGCGTAATTTTTTGTGGGAACAGATTGCCCTTTTTTTTCTTTTTTTTTCAGGTGAGAGTGGAATGTGAGATAGAGGACGTAGGTATATTTGGGGAGGTAGGTTAGGGAGGTAAACAGACAAGACAAACAAGACGCATACAGGGGCAGAGTATGACACATGGGGTGGGTGAACACAATTGACGGGGACGGATGTTTGGAAATTGCAAGCCCATGAGCCCACAAATGGTAACAGTGGAACTGAGATCCCCACCCATGGGCAGTCACCACTGCACCTTTACAGCCCCAAGGGTGGCTGTACTGTGGGCTGCGTAGGAGGGGAAGGCTCACCCGTGAGTCACAGAGCAAACCAAGTCCTATGCACGAGGGAATGCACGGTCCAAACCAAGTAGAAAGCACCAAATAGACCAGCAAGGCAGCACGGAGTTCAATATATTTATTTAATACTTATATACTTAAATAACAGACTAGTTTCGGCAAACAGCCTTCTTCAGTGTAAAACAGTATAGTCAAGTTCCTTTTAGTCATCCATTTAAATACATAGCAAGAGCCAATGAAAAATTGAGCTCATGAATATTCATGAAATTGAAACATATTTTTTAAAAACTTAATGTTTTGTCATACACATGTATAGAGGGTAACATATATGATAATAAAGTCAGTCCTGAGCAGAGAAGATAGCAACCCCAAATAAATGTATACATATAATTTGACAAGTTTTTGGTATAATATAGCATATCTGTCTAGCCATATAATTGTATTCATATTAACTTTTTATTCTGTACTTAATAGCCACTGGCACTAGATATTGAACATATATTCGTCAAAAGCACCAAGGGTATTGTATATCAAGTACTCATATTGATATGGCTCAGACTCGCTATATCAAAAAACGAGGGGGGGTGTGTGTGTGTGTGTGTGTGGGTTTGCAGTTAAGCAAAATGGGTAATCGACATATACAAAGTATATAACTATAACCAACAATGGTGAAGTTTAAGAACCAAAAACACAAAGGCGTAACCTCCAAGACTAGAAATGTGATGATGAGTACAAATAATTTCAAGTGATTAGTATAAGTGTGTTAAAAATAACATATATGGGTGCTAGTCAAAAGGACCAGCATATTCTGGGTACCTGTTATTCCTACAAACACTAGAATTTTCACCTGACAGTTTACTATACATGGACACCGCCCATATCATAATTGGTGCTACAAAACGGCCCATATGGCTCCATATTCAGAACTCTGATCTATACCGAACCAGAGTATATTTAGGTTCATTATCCACATATATGTACTCATCATCACATTTCTAGTCTTGGAGGTTACGCCTTTGTGTTTTTGGTTCTTAAACTTCACCATTGTTGGTTATAGTTATATACTTTGTATATGTCGATTACCCATTTTGCTTAACTGCAAACCCACACACACACACACACACACACCCCCCCCCGTTTTTTGATATAGCGAGTCTGAGCCATATCAATATGAGTACTTGATATACAATACCCTTGGTGCTTTTGACGAATATATGTTCAATATCTAGTGCCAGTGGCTATTAAGTACAGAATAAAAAGTTAATATGAATACAATTATATGGCTAGACAGATATGCTATATTATACCAAAAACTTGTCAAATTATATGTATACATTTATTTGGGGTTGCTATCTTCTCTGCTCAGGACTGACTTTATTATCATATATGTTACCCTCTATATATTTGTATGACAAAACATTAAGTTTTTAAAAAATATGTTTCAATTTCATGAATATTCATGAGCTCAATTTTTCATTGGCTCTTGCTATGTATTTAAATGGATGACTAAAAGGAACTTGACTATACTGTTTTACACTGAAGAAGGCTGTTTGCCGAAACTAGTCTGTTATTTAAGTATATAAGTATTAAATAAATATATTGAACTCCGTGCTGCCTTGCTGGTCTATTTGGTGCTTTCACCCGTGAGTCACGCCACTCTCGCCTTGAGCTGGCATAGGGGATCAGCGACTGAACGCTGGATCTCCATACGCACCACAAGCCGGACCCTTCGGAGGGTGACAGGTGGCCCTTCTCCGCCCATGCTTGCACGGGGGGATGAGCCCCATCCCCTGCAGCGCTTCCACCCAAAGGTGACACAGGACCAATGGAGGAGAGGAGCCCGGGCTGGGCACCAGATCTGCTGGTGCCAGGTGCAATCGCCAGCTGAGGAGGGACAAGTCGGTCCGCTGGGACCGGCCTTCCCGTACATTCTGTGATTAGGTGTGTTTAATTACACCATGGACAACAGCATTCCAAATTACTTGTAACAGCATGCAGTAATATTTCCATTAACCCAACACACCAGGGTTCCAACAGTTGAACAGCAAGCATAACACATGCATATATTGAACGACAGTGGACATTACAACAGCATGCAGGGATGATTGGTGGCAACAGGCCACCAAGATTGTGGTATTTGAACAGGGCACATGCATCAAAGTAAATGCAGATATTTATAGAACAATAGGACATATGTCCCAACAAATGTTTTGAGATTAGACTTACCCACTGAGGTGTGGAATTGCATTGTTTATGCACATACAGTAGGGTGTAAAAAGAAACCTCTATTAACATCTTATAAGTACTTTTAGTCTACACTACATTCCTATTGACTGCAGGTGTATAGCCCCTACATGTATTATTACACTAGGCAACATGCATTAGGTTGTGTAATGGGTTTGGCTAGTTCATTATATACCTGACCTATATCTGACATACTAACTGTGCAAGATGCAGATGTTACTGCTACATAGTTATATATTTTATTTATATGTATATATCTACATATCTGGATGTGTTCACGTGACATTTTCAGTTAAATTTCTACAGAACCCTACATTTCATGTAGCACACTCACATTTCTGGGGAACACATTAACAAGCTACGCGTGTGCCAGATTTACCTATGCATGCCAGCCATTAACCGACTGTTGAGGACTGTATATATGCTTCACAGCTACTGGCACTTCCTTCATCCACTTTATATGGGACTGCCCAACTGTGGGTTGACAGCACTTAATACAACAGTACTATTTATATAATGCAAGGGTACAACAACATTTCAAAGTAAGTGACACAGACACACTCCAAGTATTATACCTTTATTAATTACATTACACACTTTTCTACAGGCTCTCTCCTTTATTTGATATTACAGTGCATACGGAAGACTTATTCAAGACATATTATACCTTTATTAATAGGTTACAACACTCTTTTTCAGACTCGCTCATTTATTTTATATGACAGTACATGCAGAGATAGTATTCCAGACTTATTTTACCTTTATTAATGGGTTACTACACTCTTTCTGGCTCTCTGACTTATTTTATATAACAGTACATGCAGAGGAATTATTCAGGGCATTTTATGGCTGTATTATTGGGCTACAACACTTTTTTTTAGGCTCTCTCACCTATTTTATATAACAATACATGCAGAATAATTACTAACCTGCCTGGTGGCACAGCCTTAGCAGCCTATCTGCATAGGCTTGCTGATTCACAGCACGGACACCTGCAGCTGTGAAGTAAATGAAGGGATATTGAGACATATCTATCCATTATATAGACTAAATTAGCATGTCTTACATACTGCATTCCATGGCTACCTACTCAGTAGTGGGGTATCTTGCATGTCACGGGCCTCCTGTATCCATTGGTTCAGTAGGTCCTGCTTCCATCTTTTCAGGTCTGTCTGGTGGTGGCGGACTTGCTCACCAGTTCGAGGGATGCCTGTGCACTGGTGAGATCATGAGCTAACCGATTCCAAGCCTCTGCTTTGTACTCCATCCTTTGGAACTGGCCCTGCAGGAGTCTTGACTCATGATGGTGGACAAGGAGCCAAACCATGTATTTTGACTCCTTGATGCCCCAGCGTTGCGCTCGAAAGCAAGTACCCTCTCCAGCACCAGCCATTCTAACTGCAGATGGGAGCTACAATCAGTTATGATGAGTATTCCCACCTATGGAGCTTAAATATGCCGCATTGCCCGTACTTTTTTGTGATTGGCCATTTTTGAAAATTCTCGGCTGACTGCAGACCTGCTTAGCAATGGTTACTCTACCATTTATAAGTATATGTATGTTAACAGTGGATGTTTATCCTAAGCTGTCATGGCTTAGTGGTTCAGTACTTTGATTATGTTGCACAGTGTCCAGGGTTCGAACCTTGTCATTGCTTTTTATTTTACTACTGTCCAGACAGGCTAGGGGGTGTGGCTATGTTTAGACAGCTTTGCTCTACGTTGCTCCACTTTGCCCTACGGTGCGCTGGTTAGCGCGGTACGCAGCTCCACGCAAACCTATTGCACAGGGTAAAGCGCTGCTTAGCTATGGGCAACTATATTGCACTGGGTAAAGCGCTGCTTAACTACAGACAACTACATTGTGCTGGGTAAAGTGCTGCTTAACTATGGGCAACTATATTGCGCTGGGTAAAGCGCTGCTTAACTACGGGCAACTATATTGCGCTGGGTAAAGCGCTGCTTAGCTATGGGCATTTATATGTCAAGATCCTTCTTATATTTATATATATATACATTTTGTTCACTGATACATAGGCCATTTCAATGCTTTTTAGTAAAATTTTATTCATATATGTCAGGAATTATTTCATATACTAATTTAAAACATAAAATAGAAAAGGGAGTTGTGGGACTCGAAGCCGTGAAGGCCTCCTCTTTGTGCGAAGGCTCTACAATTATGCTATTGCTGTTTGGCTTAATTTGCATAAACATTTCTTATTATGCTCTTCAATGTCGAAATTGCTAACTGCAGCTAAGCAATGGGCACACCTGCGCAAACACGCACAAATACGGGCAGCTATATCTGGAATTATAAAAAAAATGAAAAGTTTTACATTTTATAACTGTACTGGGGGTTTAGAATGTGAGGGAGTGTAGTGTTGGGTATGTAGATATTTGAGAGGACTCACTCATGTGTGTTGAGATTTCACAATTCAGACACTTGCAGGGGCATGGACCTTTGGACTGCTCGGCAGTCAGACATGCCCCCTGCCTTCCTGCACGGTCCGTGCTAGACTTGAAGTGGAGTCAGCGTGCCCTCATGAATATGCATGGCACACTGATGTCATACCGTTCAACTGCAGTTTCTGAGTAAGACTTATTTAGTCTTACATGGAGGATTCGTGAATCCGGGGGAGTGTGTATTGAATGTTAACGTGCTGCATGGAACACAGTGATTATGCAAAAAAAAAAAAAAAAACAAGAAAAGAACAAGCTTGCTAAGCTCATTTCTGACATCTGAAGGTTGCATAGCAAAGTTTGATAAGCACCCTTAAACACTGTTAAGACCGGGTCTCATGATGGGTATTGGCAGTGCTGCCCAGTGAACATGGCAAGTATAGCTGAAGGTAAAACTTTAAAAGCTACTACAACTTCACTCTCTGTCACAGCTGTAAGCAAAAAGTGTGACAGAATGAAGTGTCTAACAGCTTTTAATGCCATCACTTCTACAGAGGGTACCTTTTTATGTTTATTGCCTGTTTGATAGTGCCAAGTGCTTTACTAGCTTTGAAAAGTTTGAAAGCTAGTAAAACACATTGCATTTGTACACCATTGCTTTTCCCTCAAACTGGTAGTACATAGAGAAGAAAACGCTTTATGCACCACAAAGAATTATGATCATATCACAGTGGTCATAACTCTTTATTAGGTGTTGTTTACATTGTAATCCAAGAGTAACCTCTTGCTCTTGAGGTGAATTTCTTGGTATCCACACATCTCGAATACTTGATAATAATATTCTGCATAAATACCTGATAATAATACTCTGTCTAAATAACCTGGCATGGGAAGTCTAGGCTGGTTAATAACACATTGTTGTCTTTTGTGAGAGTGAACAATTGTGTTGATTGGTTCAGTACAGGCTTACTAGTTACTCGTTCAGTATTGTGGTTCTCCTACTCAGTGCATGGCCTTAGCTGCTTTTCTTCTTTTCAATCATATTTTTGTTCCTGTAGTGCGAATCTCACTTTCTCAGTTTGTGGTCAGAATGTTATATGACTTGCAGTTCAAATACTGGTGATTATGAATCTAGATGCATTTACAGTAACAAACATATGCATGCAGACACTACGTATTTTACTAAATGACTGTTTGTGAAAGACTTACAAGAAATTCTATGTTCTTTTCTGATTAAAAGTAATAATTCATTGTATTTCCATTTAAATCATAAGGTTTAAATCAGTAGCATTTCATTTGCAACAATAGAGCTAGAATACATACTTGCTGTAAATAAAGGAAATTCCTTATGACATTCTTTCAATGAGAAAATTGGTTACAAAAATAAAAATGTCATACTAAGAAACTGATATTGCACAAGTCAATGCATTAATATTGACTTTAGTAGTAAAAAGTTGATTACTTCTACTATGGTGCTTTAAGTATCAGAACATTTTTGTCAATGTGCATGGATGCCTACTTTTATTTTTCTGTTTTACCAATTATTGGTCAGCTTTATTCCTGGATGTCAAATTAATTGCCATCAATTTGTTTGTGCCTGCGCACGCGCGCGTGTGTGTGTGTGTGTGTGTGTGTGTGTGTGTGTGTGTGTGTGTGTGTGTGTATTTTAGCAGAGCAGTCCATGATAACTTCATCCTCTTTCTTGCTGCTTACCAAAAGCTCCAGGATGTACATAGAAAGAGATCCATGGCATTTCCTCAAACATCGTTATGACTCACTTTTTAAAATGGTATATTTTTCTGTGTGTTTGCAAGTCACACTCTCACCAAATAAGGAAAACCCATAGGCTTAATATAATCAACTTTTTTAACCGTATTTAAGTTCCCTGTAACTGACTATCAAATGTTCTCAGCTCAAGTCCTCATCCACTGAACTGATCAGTCCTAATATAGCCTGCTCTGGGATATAACTCATCCATGTCCAGGGCTGGTGAAGAATTCAAGGACCCCAGTGCAGCATCATGTCAGGACCAATGAGTGTTTTCTTTTTTTATTTTCACCCCCCCTGCACACACTCATTACCACCCTGTTAGGGGGACAGACAATGGGAGCAAGCACTGAACTGCCTTCACTTCTACAATGGGTTGGTATCACCTGGAGGTCCTAGTGAGACTCTGAAAGTACCTCACAATTATTTCCACTGTATCCACCAAGAAAATCAAACTGCTCCAATGTGCCCTGAGAGTGAAAACCACCCTCTTCCTCCCAATATGGACAAGCCCATTCTCCCTTACCAGTGCTTCAGATGCTCAAGCTACTAATCAAATCTGGGTCAGCTAGGACTCAGTCAGCAATTTATTCCTGTACAGTATGGCATAAGGTAATGTAATCAGCTTTGATGTGACTGTACCTCTGAAAAAAGAGAAACCTTCTGACCCCATTGACTTCCCTTAATAAATGTGTATTTCAGATTCGTATTATCTCTCCACTTGGCCATTTTGATACTGGATTGATATCCATAAAATGAAGCACTGCTTTGATTAGCTAGGCCAGATGTATACTTCCATACAGTAAATTTAATGCTGATATGCAACCTATTATCACTTCCTTTATCCTGTGACTATAAAGCAACCAGAGAAAGTACACAATCTGTAAGAAAACATTTACAGTCACAAGAAACTTACAAAAGAAAAATTAAAAAAATACAGGAGACAGTCTGTGATAACATGCCATCCTTGTCCGGTTTGGAGATAATGCAGCCTTGATTTGCTCAGTCAAAATTCTTGCTAATCTCACTGAGCTTTCACAACAGTCCTTCTCTAGAGAGGCATGGTTAAATAATTGTCATCTCCTCCACCTCAGTACAAACAAAAACAAGAAAAAAAGACTAAGCTAATATTATTTACCCAAACAACTCTCAAACCAAGAATCATCTTTTCAATATAACCTCCAACAATAGTACCACTATTGAGTTGGTAAGCCACACAAAACTACTTGGGGTCATTATAGATGACCAATTAAAATTGACCAACACATGTATTATGCAGTAAGAAAAAAATATTAATCTAAAACTTGTATCTCTGTACAGTCAAAACCCACCTGACTGAATCAGCTAGAAAATGCATAGCCTCAACCTTCCTTCCTTCTACCATCGCCCTTCTATGCAGCACCAATATTCCCAAATTTGCAAGCCTCTCTATTATGTAAACCAGAGCAATTCTACAAGAAAAGTGCTAAATTTGCTAGTAATTATCACTATAGAAGTCATCATTGCCTATTCCTCTAGGAAATTACCTGGTTGGAATTTTTCAATACTTATATCTGTTTTAACCACCCACAATACATAAGCTTATCTATAAGTCTGGCAACTGCCCAGGTATATAAGTCATCATTAATCTTTCTTCCCCTGATGGATCCCTGTGATCTAAAGACAAATCTCTTCTATTCATATCAAAATCTTAAAATTCATGTGATTCCCTTTATTCTAACAGTATCGCAAAAAATTGGAACCTCATCCCCTAATCACTGAAAACAATAAAACATGGAAAGAGTTTCAAAATACAGTTAAAGCTACACTTACAACAAACTTGGCTCTATTCCTATATATCCCTAGGCTACCAGTTAAGACCCTACCATAAGAATTAGTCTTCCAACTGACAGCACTCACTACTGTCCACTATCTTTATCTATACCAATCTTTTTTTACCTTCCTACTACTTACTATCTTACTTCCCTTCTCCCCTCTACTAAATCCAGGCCAGCCATCATCATCTCCTTCTCTTTCCATCCCTCTCTATTCCTATCCCTCCTTTCCCCTTTCTAATCTATTCTCCTCCCTCTCTCATATCATCCACTTTTCTGCACTTATTAATTCTATCCATCTTTATTCTTTGCCTACACGAATCTGTCATTACCAGTCTGTCTCCCTCTAACTTACCCTCCTCCACCCATCTCTGTCTCTCGCTCTCTCATATTTTTTTTATGCTACGTCTTACTCATAAATTCATAGATTCGTAGATTATTACTAGGCTAATGATCCAGATGGGGCCTTTCTAAGCCTAGACAAGTTTTTTCCAAAAGAATAATGATGTCCTGTATCTGAATAAGACACTGAGAGACAGGCATTTATAAGCTACCTCTGTCCATAAAGGACATGTGTGCCAGGCCCAGTATAATTTCCTATTCCCCATCCACTGGTCTAGGTTGAGCCAGCTGAGTTGCATTATACATTTGTTCTGTTAAGAATTAAATGCAAGGTATGTAGACTTTGTATTTAACTTTTATTGCATTATTCTACAACAATCGTTTTTACCCAAAAAGAATGATTATTGATACTGCTTGCTTGAGGGACAATGTATATGTACTCAAAAGAAACAAGATGAAATACAATACTATGATTATTGTTTTGTTTCACTTTCCACACAATCAAGTATCTGAGGTGTACACTGAATATAGGTGCCTTTTTAGTTAGAGGTGAGGAGGAATGCTGTATCTAAAAGCATGGTGTAGTTATATGATGACTGTATGGCCTATCAGAGGCAATGAATGCATTTAACATCAACATTTTGAAAGAGTTTACTATGACCATAATGTCTTTTATTTTATTTTCAGTGAGACAACAGAAGTGTCTGAGAATTTTAGGGGGTAGGATTTTTATGAAAATAAGGGGTATTTATAGTATTGCTGCACATTGTCAAAGAGGAAACATTCCACTGTGATAGAATGTGTCCAAAAGTAAATAATGCTAAAGGTAATATTTTAGAACTGCATTAAGGATGCAGCACATGCTCTGGGCATATCTAAATTCAGTTCACAGCAAAATAACCTATTTTTGCTTTTTCTCACAGTGATAAATACATATTATATAAAATTATAAATTTAGCTTACTTTTTACAATGTGTGAACGAAAACCAATATAAACCTATATTTCTTTGTTTTTGAAATTGATGTTTTCTAACATTTCAAATGTTATTACAGAAAAAGAGAAAGCATTACCAGGCATTATGAATTTGCATTCAAGAATTTAGTGTGCTTCTGCTCTGTTACCTTTGCACTTAAAAATACTATCTAACTATAGTCTATAAACGAGTATTCAGATTTCTTTCAAGTTTTTTTTCACAGAAATGTCAGAGATATAATCATGTATTGATAATCTCCACCAATAGCTTTACATGGCCATTATAATATGTTATGCTGCCAGGTTGCATTATGGTCAGTTTTCATTATGTGTCAGTGTGCAGTTTTCTTATCAAAGTGGTAGAAAGCAGCCCATATGCAGCATTTGTCTTTATCAAGTTAACATTACATTCTAAGAAAAATAATTTATATTCACCAGCCAAGGCAAGATTTATTTTACTGCATATACGTTGAGGCCTAAGATTATATATACAGACAATGACGGTGTGCTGCCATGTAAATCAAAAGGGACATACAATAAAATCCATGGAGGGGAAATGGTACTTGTTAGTGCATTTAGCATTTAAGCAACTTAATAGAATTCTCTGAATACTTTATTGTGAATTGCATTAGGGGAACCAACATACAGATTCTTATATAATAATAATTCTAATGTTTTAGAGGTTTTTGTTGTTACTGTTTGACACTATATCCACTTTCCACATGGGAACTAGCTGACATCTATTCACAATGCAGGGCAATACTAATATCCAAAATACTTGTGCACTAAGTCATCATTAGATGAGAATAAAAAGTATTTTTAGTTCACCAGCCAAGGCTACTTTTCTGTCACTGTATATAAGGTGATGCCTACATTCTCTGTACCGACAAAGGCAGTGTGCTGTTACGAAAATAAGAAATACAGAGAAATGCTCGCAGAACTGAATAACATTCTTGAGTGTGATTTGTAACTAGAATTGCCTGATTTTTTTTTTAATGTGAAGTGCCTTAGGGGAACTGACATGTCCTCTTATATACAGCTAACAAGTCAATGTTTCACAGGACTTTTGTTATCACAGACTGGCACTATAACCAGATTTTACTTGGAGTTATTTGACCTCCGTTCACAATGCCAGGTAGGAAATAGGGGCAGAGCTCTTATCCTTGGGGATTTTTGCTTTTGTTGGAGAATTGCACTATAGGAGGAAATGGTCTGCACCAACCTGTGAAAGTGGATGTCTCTCACCCTACAGATGTATAGAGTTGGTACTAAATTATGGATTACTCTTGCAGTACAAGAGGACCTTGAGGGAAATACAATGGTGTTCCGGGAGTGAATGCTATTTCTTAGGCAGTGCCACTATGAGAAATATGCATATAGCAAAATTCCATACATTTTTAAACTACAATATGTTGCACTTGAATGGTATGCATAGTTTGATAATTGCACACCAGTTGTAGATATTGCTTTATCATACTATGTGTTGTGCACTGTTACTGTAGACCATTAGCCCCTAGGCAGTAGTTCCACACTCCAAAAGTCTTGTCAATATTGGCACAGTGATGGGCATCATTGACATATAAAGAGCCCATCCTTGACTGCCCACATCACTATGTATACTAAGTTCTGTGCAACACCAGATGTGGTTGATAAACAGACAGCCTATACCTTACTGCCAGCATCTTGCTGTACTTCAGCATGTCTTTTACACTGGATTATACCTGGAGTGGTTGACAGGTATAGAGCACACCTTATAGTCTACACCTAGCTGTGGTTCAACACTGCTTATAGACTCCATGATGACAGACATGGATTGCACATGTATGGTACATAGCTGATAATCTCAAATTGCTGTAGGTGTACTCTGTTTTGTTATACTTTGCACAATGACAGGCATCTCCAACCACCTATTAGTTAAGCAACCCAACGCAGTGTGTGAGAGATGCACATATATAATATCATCAGAGGCAAAAATCTCACACACAGCTAACTCAGACATCAGTATCATTAGCAGTGCACCACACACTATGTCTCACTTTGTCTAACATGATTTACATAAACTTTCATCTGCTAAGATTCTAAAGACTAGCTTGCCTAAGCTTCTAAGGCCTCCAGGATGTAACAGTCTAGACCCACAAAGCCTACCACCACACATATAGAAAGGAGTACCAAATTCTTAGACACACTGACTCCATAAGACAGGCAAGCTTCTACCCAACCAAACTTTTTAGCTATTGGTGACCCCCATTGTAAGACATACTGATGTACCTCTGACCAGGCTGAGTAAGGAAAGAATGAAGGTTAGTTGCTTGTCTGGTACCAGCATCTGCCAGATCACAAATGCACTCAAGCCTTTGAATAACAGGTACAGGTACGACTCTGTCATGGTACATGTAGGTGTCAATGACTCAAGATATACCTTTCTGGACTATATGAAGACATACATGATAGAGCTCTTGGACTATGTGTCCTAGGTCGGAATGAGGCTAGCACTGAGAAGTATTCTACCTTTTCCAAGAATGCCAGAGTATAAAAAATGACTTTAATAACTAGCTTAGGTTTTGTGGTCATTCTAAAAGGGTCCAAAATATGTTAGCCTGGGAGGATATTATCAACAGACTATGCTGCTCTCTTAGAGATGGCCTGCACCTGTCCCCTCTAGGTTTTTAAATATTGGCAAAGACATCCTCCATCCCTATTGTGTCTTTTTTAGGAAATGCCAACCATATAAACAGACTGATATAACAAAACAAGCAAAAGGAAAATATGAAGGTACTAATCAGTGATGTGAGCCTAAATAAAAGAACTCTACCCACTACAAGCCCTTATCACCTGGGAGGATATAGACATCCAGGTAGTGTCTCAGACTGGGTTTAAAATAGTAGAGAGTACTTAGGCTGTGCAGTGCTATAATGCCTTCTCCACATTTAGACCAGCCACTGCACAGGAGGGGAAAAAAGACAGAGGTGTCTCAATCTTCATTCAAGAGAGACTCACATCAATGGTGGTAAAGCAGCATGTTGCACTGGATGTTTTTCATATCCAAATTCCATTAGAAAGGTCTCACACCATTAGTTAGCTAGTTGTACAACTATCTCTATGATCTAAGAAAGTCCCAAAACATATCTGCAAGAACTGGAGTATTTCAATATTAAACCCGATACCATTTTCTGATGTGATTTTAAATACCTGACTATTTTTTTATTTATTTACCCTTTGCAGACCAGGTTAGTCACACTAAGCTAGCAGGCTCTTTTCAGGGGACACCCAAGGTAGTATTTATACCACTAGGGAAAATTTTGCCAGGGCTTCCAGAAACTTCCCATTCTGTTTTTGATACATGCCATGGGATCTTTTCCATCCACCAATGCTAACAACAACTCAATGCAGCTTCAGCTTAATGTCTCATTCAAAGGACAACACAGTATGCTGCACTGTAGAGACAGCAAATTAGATGCCTAATGTGGGAATAGAACCCACAGCCTTGTGCACTAAAGATGAGTATGCTACCTGCTATACCACAGACAAATGGAGTTAGATGTTTTAATATATTGCCTATAATTTATGTCATTGATGGCAAAGACTTGTCCTAACATACCATTAAAAAATCCAAAGGTTCACTATCACACTTTTTCCTCCCTAATAAGAAGCAATGCATTTTACAAGGAATAAATGAACTCAAGTTTTCCAGCAAGTGGGGAATGGAATTAGTGTCCACTCATTTTTCCCTGGGTGCTTTTTCTGTTCTGCTTACTGTTGTTCATCAGACTTTTTCCATCATCAACCCCTTTGTTTTCCCTTCTTGTCAAATGTTCTAGACACTAGTGGAAGGGGTAAGAGTTGAGGAACATGGCTGGCATCCTGTAGGGATTCCAAAGGTATTGATCCTTTATCCTGTATTCTCTGTGGCAGTTTGATGTACTTGTGAGCCCAACGATGAAGGCCCCAGTGACACAAGCTCACTTCCATTTGTGTTCCTATCCTTTGCCACAGCATACATACATGCTGCATGTAGAGCAAACAAATGTTAATCCATAATGTTTTCTGCTGATTTGCTAGCGTCCAGATGTTCTTCGTGTTTCACTGTTGCAGTCATTACATTTGGGTAATCTGCTGGCAGGTTGCCCTCAGTCAGCCTGATTAACAAAGTCTTGGGTCCTGCGTTGGTTGCTGTCCCTTCTTCTATGACGTCAGGTCATCAGGGGTATAAAACATGCAGCTGATGCCATTACATCATTCTTTCTTGCCGTGCGGTGCCCGAAGCAGAAGCAGTTTGAAAGTGCTGGTCAGCCGACTCCTGAAATTTTCGTTTTCGAGTTTCAGAACTGAAGTCTTCAACTTAAAGCTAAGTACCCTGTTGGGGAAACTTTTTCTTGCTCCTTACCGATGTCAGTAAAAGTTAATAATTGCATTACTTGTGGAAAGCAAATACCTCATAAAGATTGTCACTCATACTGTATTCCTTGCCTACGCCCTGACCACGATGTACCTTGCTGCCAGTTTTGTGCTTTATTTAATCAGCGCACTATCTGTCGTCGGTATATTTTTGCCTCTAAATATTTTGTTTCTCGGTTTAATTATCCAGAAATGTCGTCGGTTAGCCATCCGACTACTGGGATTCTGAAAAAATGCAAAGATAAAGACAGAGACAGGCCGCCAAGGTCCAAAACTGCCAACAACGCTTCTCCTAAGCCAGTCGCCAGTTCGCCGGTACTCAGTGAGGTGCTTTCGCAGCCCCTGATACCCATTATTTCTGATTTGCAGGCCTCCACTGAGACCCATTCGGAGTCCGGTATGCTGCGAGATACTTCAGCTATGGAACCCGCGGATGTCTCTACCTTGGATGGGTCCAGAGCCGCTGTGCAGGCAGCGGCTTCTGAGGGTGTATTCAGGCCTACAGACTTGCATATTAAATCAACACCGCTTTCATTACTAAGGCCTAAATCTCGATCCATGGCTAAAAAACCGATGCCCAGGCCACATGTTCAGGCCCCTATGCCAAAAAACAAATGATAAAAATGGCTGAAGATCTAATTACTCTAATCAGGGGTAGCCAACTCCCCTCCTCTAAGAGGCCTAGGACTGAGCTTGATTATGAATCTTCTGATCAGGATTCTTTTTCTTCTGACTCTTCTAATGACCTGGATTTGTCCATACCTACTTATGAGGATTCTGATGCAGAGGATTCCATTCCCTCTGCTTCCCCTCCTGAGGATTTTTCTTTTGGGGAAACTTTACATACTTTAAGGGAGAATTTCCACTGGGAAAGCCAGGAATTTTCTGATTAAAAAAAGAGACTTAGGGATTTCCTTCTTCTACCTCAGCATGGGCCTTTGGCTATACCATCTGTACTAAACTTTGTTGAAGATGTGCTTTCGGAATCCAGTTTGGCCCCTGATTCCCTGCCTCCGGCTCCTAGTAAACCTGACAGATACTACAGGGTTCCTGAGTCCCACAAGTTCCTTTTCAAAAATCCTGTTGCAGATCCAGAAACCATTTCTCAGGGGCCCAAGAGCATTAAGGCGTCTACTGCTAAAGATCCTACCCCTCCTGATTGAGACTCCAGGGCACTGGATAGATGGGGTAAAAAGGTTTATACTTCTGCAACCTTGGCAATCAGAGCTTTAAACTGCCAATTTCATATGTTAAAATATCAACAGGAATATTATTGGAGTGCTTAAACAGAAAATGATGTTGATTCCTGACTGTGTGGAAAATAAAGATTTACAGGATTTAATGCATTCTGCTGAACAAGTTGGAAAACATACTTTACAATGTGGTTTTGATTCTTTAGAGGCCTCTGTTGTTACTGGGTCTGTGCTTAGAAGGCATGCTTGGCTTAAGGAGCAATCTTTGCCTGATCATGTTAAAGCTAATGCTCCTTTAAATCAGGACCGCATGTTTGGCAAAAAGGCTGAAGAAGTTCTTAAAAAGATAGAAGATAAAGCTAAATCTATGAAAACTGTTAAAGATTTTTTACAAGTGCAACCTCCAAAGCTTAGTAGGCACTGGACTACTACAAATTGGTCCTTTCCAGCCCCTGCCAGATCTTCTCAAGCCAAACCCAGACACAGCAAAAACACCAGGTTTCAGTCCCAGGGGACTCTCAGAACTAAGCAGTGGGGGGCCTCCACTTCCAAATCAGGAAATAACAAGACACCCCCATATGGTAAACAGCCTCAATGACTTCCTTTTAAAATTTCCAAGTACTTACCTTTTAACCGCCCCTTTGGGAGGAAAGACTGCTCTTCATGCAAAGAACTTGTAACTCATAACCCAGGACAGATGGGTTTTAAATATAGTATCCCAGAGATACAGATTTTATTTCCGCATGTTGCCAGCACCAAACGGGTGGGCAGACCTGCCCCCAGATCAGTGGGCAGAGGCTCAAAAACAAGTATTTTCCCTCTTAAATATGGGGGCTATTCAAGTGGTACCAGAAGAGGAAAAGGGACAAGATTTCTATTCCAGGCTTTTTCTGGTACCCAGAAAAGACAAATCTTAGCATCCAATCCTGGACCTGTCTACTCTAAACACCTTTCTGGAGATTCCAAAATTCAAGATGCTTTCTCTTCACCAGTTACTTCCTATGCTAGGCAAAGATGCCTTGTTGGCAACTCTAGATTTAAAAGACGCATACCTGCACATCCCAATCAGGGAATCTTGCAGAAGATACCTACGCTTCAAAACAGGCTACTTGCATTATCAGTTCTCTGCACTGCCCTTTGGCTTGTCTACTGCGCCCAGGGTATTCACAAAGTGCCTTGCTCCAGTAATTGCATTTTGCAGGCAAAGAAATATTCAAATATATGTATACCTGGATGATTGTCTAATTCAGGCAGAAAGCCAGGGCATACTTTTAAATCATCTGCCGTTTGTAAAAAGGGTTCTAACTTGTCTGGGGTACACCATAAACGAAAAGAAATCACAACTGGTACCCTGTCAACAGATTTTATTCCTGGGTGCAAGCTTGAATACAACTGACCAGATGGCTTTTCTTATGCCAGAGAATCAAATTCATTTGGTAACCTACTTCAAACAGGTGGCCACAAAAACCCTGCTATCTGCAAGACAAATACTGCAAGCCTTGGGGTTCATGGCCTCCTGCATTCTTCTAATTCCAAATGCAAGACTGCATATGAGGAAACTACAATGGTATCTAAAAAGTCTATGGAATCAACATTGTCACAGCCTGGAAACAATGATTCCTATCACATCTTGCTTACACCTGGAGTTCCTATGGTGGGCAGAGGCCTGCCACCAAAACAAGGGACTACCATTCACACTACCCCTTGCCGCCCAAACCCTAACTACAGATGCATCAGATTATGCATGGGGGGGCTCACCTGGCAGGGAAGTGCATTCAGGGCAAATGGAACCCAAAGCAAATGCACCTATATATCAATCAAAAAGAAATGTTAGCTGTATAGAGTGCTCTGACAGCCTTCAAGGACTACATTCTTCCAGGACAACTAATGGTAAAGATGGACAACACCACAGTTATGTGGTACATAAACAAGCAGGGGGGGGGTACACATTCCTACCCCCTCTGCAGACTAGCCATGGTATTGTGGAACACAGCCTTGAGCTACCAAGTGTACCTACAAGCTCAATTCCTGCCAGGAAAATTGAATACACTGGCAGACGGACTAAGCAGAAATCTCATGGACCCACACGAGTGGAAACTGAAACCAAGGATTTTCAACATGTTGACAAGCGAATGTAGGAACCCAGACATAGATCTATTTGCCTCCCCCCAGAACTACCAGTTGGACAAGTTTTGCACAAGGACTCCCCACAAACAAGCTTGGAAAGTGGATGCTCTGTCCTTCAGCTGGAAAAACCTATCAGTCTATGCCTTTCCCCCTCAACCTCTGCTCTCCAAAGTTCTATTAAAAGTCAAACAGGACAAACCAAGTATGATTTTGATTGCTCCAGACTGGCCGCGCCAACACTGGTACCCCCTCTTGTGCAGTGTGTCACAAATATCTCCATGGCACCTGCCTCAGACCCCTTCCCTGCTGTTTCAGCAGGAGAACCAAATTCTGCACCCTCAGCTTCCAACATTGAAACTTGCAGCCTGGCTGATCACTTAAATTCACCCTTATCATCCCTCAGCAAACCTGTGATGGATGTCATCTTGGAGGCGAGGAGACCTAGTACTAGAAAATCTTATGCTGACAAATGGAAAAGATTCTGTGCCTGGAACCAGTCTTTAGGGATGAGCACAGCAGCACCCAATTTACCTCAGATTTTGCAATACTTAACTGAGATGCTTCACAAGGGCCTGCATTTTTCCTCCATTAACATCCACGCCTCAGCTACTTCACCTCACTATAACACAGAACCACCCCTCTTTTTTCATCCTCTGCTCAAGAAGTATCTCAAAGGGTCAAAAAACTTGAGACCAGTCAGGAGAGCTCCCACTCCTGTCTGGGACTTTAACTTTGTTTTGGAGAAACTCACTCTATCTCCTTTCTAGCCAGCTGCTACTGCAGACTTAAAATTTATTTCTTGGAAAACAGCTTTCCTTTTAGCAATCACTTCAGCTAGAAGGATATCTGAATTACAGGCCCTTATGGCAGTGGAGCCTTTCATCATCTTTCATGCAGACAGGGTATCTCTCAGGACCAATCCATCCTTCATGTCCAAGGTGGTTTCCAGTGTGGCTCTTAATCAGTCCATTCATTTGACAACCTTCTTTCCCAATCCACAGGACAAAGGGGAATGGATTCTGCATTCCTTAAATGTGCACAGACAACTTAGATTTTACTTGGACAAGACTAAATCTCGAAGAAAATCTGAACAATTGCTGGTAGCATTTGCTGCAGGGGCAGAGGGGAAGGCTGTTTCAAAACAAACCATTTCTAAATGGATAAGCCATTCCATTCATTTCTGCTAATAGCGCCATGGACAACCTATCCCCCAAGGTATCAGATCTCACTCCACCAAGGCTGCATCTACTTCTGCAGCCTTTCTCAGAGGTGTTCCTACCAGGGATATCCTTGAAGCTGCTACCTGGAGTTCTGTGCATACTTTCACCAAGCATTATCATTTACCAGTTTTCTCTAAATCCAGAGCTGGTTTTGCCACTGCTGTCTTGCAGGGACTTATAGCTGTCCCTAATGCTGTATAAACTCCTCCTCCCAAACATAGCTTTGGGAATCTACCCAAATGTAATGACTGCAACAGTGAAACACGAAGAACATAGTACAGTTGTGTACACTTACCATAAATGTAGATGTTCGAGTGTATTCACTGTTGCAGTCCTGGTTACCCTCCCTCCAGCCCCTATTTTTTTCTAACTATACCTCTACTTTCCTTTACTATGCTTAAAAGCCTTTTTGGTGTATTTGCTTTTGGTTGGAGGTATACTTTTGTGTTTTTGTGTTTTATTTGCTCCCCATTAGGGGGGCACTTGACATCTGGGGCAAGAAAAACTGATGTAATGGCATCTGCTGCATGTTTTGTACCCCTGATGACTTGACATCATGGAAGAAGGGACAGCAACTGATGCAGGACCCAAGACTTTGTTAATCAGGCCGACTGAGGGCAACCTGCCAGCAGATTACCCAAATGTAATGACTGCAACAGTGAATACACTCGAACATCTACATTTATGGCAAGTGTACACAACTGTACTTTATTGCTAGCAATGCAGTGGGTTGAGTTACCTCCCTCCCTTATCTTTGAGTGGGTGAGCCAGAGATAATCATTAACTCCTACCTTCACACCATTGACTCCTTCAGCACATACAGCCCTGCATCATATGAGATACAGTCATGGTTTTACTCCTGTGTACCATCCTCCACTCATCTTTCATTATTAATATGTACAAATGATTGTTTTCTTGGACTTATTTTTGAATGGCCTTTGCATGATTCATGTGGCAGAGTATAATGGATCCAGTTGTACAGGGCATTTTAAAAGCATAATGTTACCTTGTTCATGTTGACAGGAAGAAACTATGGTCACCTTAGCAATTGATACGAGGTGCTGGACAGGTTAAAGACGTACAGGATCTAAATCTAAATAAACTCAAATATGTTTTTGATGGATCATTCAGAGAGTCCAGGCAAGCAAGTTTGGAAGATGCGCGGACCAAACAAGGATGATATTATGAAAACAAAGAGACCAGCACCCAGAAGGCAAGAGCAAGAACATTTTAATGAAAATCAGACCAGTAACATTTTCTTGCTCTTGCCTTCCGGGTGCTGGTCTCTTTGTTTTCGTAATATCATGTTTTTAATGGAAACTACTTGTTGTGGTGATATCATTCATAAAGATGGTAACACAGACTGCAACAGAAGACTGACATTATAAAACAATGTAACATGCCATAATTAAGATTGTATTTTGGATTATTGAATTATTGCCTTAAGTTTTTTTGTCAAACCTCTCAGTGGTTCTTTTAACACTAAATACACTGTTGTAAGATGAATGCACCTCACATTCTACTCTTTTCTTTTGCTGAATAACAGCAGTACCAGAGGAGGTGGCACATATATTGATAGGTGTGTATGGATGTATGTATACACACACACACACACACACACACACACACACACACACACACACACACACACACACACACAGACACACACATGTGTGTGTGTGTGTGTGTGTGTGTGTGTATATATATATATATATATATCAAATATATATATATATATCAAATATATATATATATATATATATATATATATATATATATATATATGGCTACACTTGATATAATTGAATTACCACATGATCAAATTGCAAAACGTCGAGACCACAACATCGGATACGTGAAATATCAAAAATTCAGAACATCAAGACACACAATGTCGAATCTTCACGTGGAAACATTGCAGCATTATAAACTTTAAAAACTAAGTAAAAGCACACATATATCACAACATCGAATGCGGAAGTGAAGATAACACAAACTCCCCTTACTCCCTGTATATTCTATAGTCAACCATTAATTTAAACAACTAGTGATATTTCAAAATAATATCCTTAGATTTACAGCCAGAAGTTAATTATTTCAAAAAGACTATCCTCATACATGTCCCATACAAATCGATGCTTTCTTAATATATAAAAAAAATAGTGACACCCTCATAAGTAGAAAATGATTCTAAATAAGTCAAACTATCAAACACCACACCAGCACTTCAATAAGCAATATTTACAGTGATGCGAGATAAAAGCTTTAGCACAATTGCAATAACCTGTAAGAAGCTGACAGTATCATTAAACGTTATGTTACAGTTATGGCTCGACCTTTACATATAGTGACTAGTTTTTGCTTACAACACCAGTATCTTTTTATATTCATAGTCTGCTCTAAATTGCATACATATACATTAATAAGAATATCCTTACCCTTTTGTGATACTGTCAAAGGGTAAGGATTTCCTACTACTCCAAGGCAGAAGTTTTTGTTGCCCGCCATGTTTAAAAGATCAGCTCTTTCTGTTAAAGTCACAAGCACTATTAAATACATTAGCACGCTGTAACTTACAACAGCAGAGATGCATACAGCAGTTAACTCAATTTACTGCTCTTGATTCAATATTCCACTTCTCAATGTTCTAAATTTTCAATATTTCACATATCCGAAGTTGTGGTCTCGATGTTTTGCAATTTGATCATGTGGTAATTTGATTATATCAAGTGGAACCATATATATATATATATATATATATATATATATATATATATATATATATATATATATATATATATATATATATATATGTGTGTGTGTGTGTGTGTGTGTGAGAGTGTAGGACACTAGATCAACTGTGCACTTACACTGACACATGTTTGGCTGACACTATTTGATTGATGCACACAGATGGTCAGTAGGTTGCGAAATTGACAATTTCCCTTTCCCCCACAGGCTGTACGTCTCGGAATTATTATATAAATGAGGTCCACAGTCAATGCAGTGTTCTACACACACACACACACACACACACACACACACACACACACACACACACACACACACACACACACACACACACACACACACACACACACACACACACATATTTATGTATATAGATAGAGGATATAGATATACATAGATAAATATGTATAGATAATAAATATAGGGATATAGATATAAATACATATAGAGATAAATATAGATAAAGATAGAGAGAGAGATACAGAGATAGAACAGTATAGCCCCTACATATTATATTTATACAATTTTTCTGTATTTTTGTGTAGTTTTATTTGATTTGAATGGACTTGCTGTTATGTACTATTTACTTACTGGAAAGCACTAACTGTAATACAAAGTCTAATACAAGGTAGTGAACATGAATGTGTTTTAGCATAAGGATTCGGTATTATTGTAGGTTAGGTTATATGATGCTATTTTTTTCTTGTTTTGGAGGAATATTTTTTGCTAATACGCCTGACTGGCCATTTCTTTCTTTTGTCATTGTTTGGGGTATGAACATGGAAATTGACAAATCAATAGTTCCAATCAAACCATCAGACAATTGCTCAAACAGATACATAAGTTACATCTGAGAATAGTAAAGTGCAAAGACCATGGGATACAATGCAGTACAAGTAATGCTGACGTATATAGAGCAAATGGTACAAAATTGCGCAGCCTGCAATGCATAACATAACAGCAATCTAAGGGTGGAAACGGAACCATAATGAGAATCCATATCTGATCTGAAGTGTGTGGGTGATTATTCCAAGTTCCCTGAAATGATCAAACTAACAGACAAAGCAAGTATAAGTGTGACTGATGTATTGCAGTTTATATTCTCAAAACAAGATAACTGACATTGTCACATCTGACAATGGTCCACAATACAAAAGTCAAGATCTCAGAAGATTCTCGCATGACTGAAAATTCTAACATAATGATGGTCCATTTGACTGTGATGACCTTGGTCAAGTGGAGATAACTTAACCAAGTAGTGAAGAACCTCACAAGAAAGAGAAGTAGCAAAAGCTAAGAGGATTGTCATGTCAAGAGTTTTTGAATATAAGAATGCTTCTTGAAATGACTCAGTCTCTTACCAGCTCAATTTTTAATATGTTTTTTTCTCCCTCATGTCTGTCATCTGCCAGCCACCAGCTCGCACTAATTATTCCTGAGGCCATTCCTTATTAGAGCAAGATTGTCCATCATCCAGTCAACTATAAAGGAATTTAGGTTCCACATTCCCAATCATTTATCTGTCTATTCCTTCCAGAGCTCCTTTCATCCTAATGGCCAGAAAATCTGGCTTCATCCTTCTAGACCATGGGGTGTCCATATTTAAAAACAGACCCTAATTATGTACAGGCTATAGAATTACTTGGCATCCCCATAATGTAATACTCTCCTGTACATTGATGAGGGAGTGGTGCTTTTTAATTTAAGTTCCTAATCCCACCCTTGTACAGCTGACTTGTATACCACATAGGCAGGGAGCACGATAGAAGCCTGTGGTGCATGCTTGCTAATGCACAGATTACACCCTATGGGTAGTTACTCTGTGGTGCTTACAAGTGCATTTAATGACCCATACATGAGAGGCCAATAAGGTGTCCACCCTATGACAGATAAAACCGGAAGCCTGAGATACCCTCTTACATCCGACTCCCCTTGTCAACTTCCCCAGTGTGTAAACCACTACTTCATCTCTGATAATTTGGGTAACAGTCAGAGCCTTATCTAGGTATTCTTTGGAGCTGACTTCCCAACAGATGAAAATACAGAGAAGAAGAAGATACATTAAAAGTAATGGGATTGTTTGAAAACAGTATTTTATACCAATTCCACAGTCACACAACATTGTACAAAGGAGAGATGTTCCAAAAACAGTGGAAGCCATTATCTGGTAATCATTTGTTTCACACTAACATGACCAATAAACAATTTCCAAGATTTTATGATATGAAGGCACATGATTATGCCAACACCACCAACTGTAGTATATGTGTGAAAAACGTAATAAACTGTTTGACTCTAAAAAGAAATTACTTGATATGAAAGTCAAGCAATGAAGGAATAGCACAGAAGATGAAGCCAAAAGACTGTACATTAGGAAAAATGGGTGAACTTATGAATGACAGAATATAAACAACCAGTAAGGGCAATACAGACAACTGTAAACTCATAAAAAATAGTAAGTAACAAAATATACCTCTCTGTTTTGGTTCTGTTGAAACACAAGTTTGGGAATATTGCAAACTGGATACCTGCTTTTCTGTGAATTTACAGCAAAATGAGAAAGTTGAATACTTTTATTACTTATAAAAAAAAAACCAAAAACATTTGCTTCTCTATGTGTAGCGCTGCATTCAGAGGTGAACAGAATATCTCTCAGTCTCTTAGATCAAGAAATCAAGGCAAAGGAAAGATAATGGGAAAACAAAGGCCCAAAAAATGGGACAAATTTCAAATATTGTCGTTAGAAATCTAGAAAGTTGCTGCAATACTAGATTCTGCATTAACATACATTTTCTGAAGAATATGGTCGGAGACATAAATGTATGTCATTATTTAGTGTCTTCAGTCCTTAATGATTTTCCATGAAACCACAAATTTTATAAGGAACATGCCAAAAATATCAATAAAAAACAGAACATTCTATGAAAATCTGGACAGTTGAGATTTACAGCTAGTAACAGTGTGTGTTTGTGTGTGTGTGTGTGTGTGTGCAGTGGGCTGCCCATCCAAAACATAATAATACTGACAAATGTTAATTCATCATATTCTGGTGACAACTTTGTGCATTTGCCACACATAGTTGGCCTGTTGGGAGACTGGAACTCTGAAAACATAGTTTGATTTCCAACATACTTCTAGCAGAAGCTGTTTATTGATGCTCATTAAGATGACATTTTTTCTACATTTTTGCTTTATAAAACTTATTAAGTGATATGCAACCAATAATGCCAAACCGAGTGGGCACTGCAGAGAAATAATGGACTACCCAGGGGTGTTATGAGGGCCAATGCCACAGCAGGATGGCCTCTACAACCCTGGAAAGTCTATTATTTCCACGTAACACAGACTCTGGGGGACATTACTGGATTTGGGAAATTGGCTATTTGTAAATTTGTTTTGCATTTGTTTTATTATTATTAATGCATACATATTGTATATATTTTTGAATTAAAAGTTCTGGTATCTAATATTTCAAAGCTGTAGGATAACTGGTGGAGGAAATAGTTTGCCTGTAAAATATACAGTATGTAAGCATTAGATAATGCCTACATACGCACACACACACACACACACACACACACACACACACACACACACACACACACACACACACACACACAGTCCGTTACATATATTAGTACACAGAAACAAATCTAGAAGCAGAGAGACAGTTTCATACACATATGCAGAAACTCAGATGCTCACATACATACATCATTCCTACAGACATACACATACAGAGCCAAAGACAGACAGGCTCACACACACACACACACACACACACACACACACACACACACACACACACACACACACACACACACACACACACACACACACACACACACATACACACACACACACACACGCACACACACACACACACACACACACACACACACACACACACGTAGAAACAATTGCAGCCACATTCTCGACTATGTTCCCCTAAGATATCTCACTGTGACCAAATGTGTGAAAAAAAATATATAAAACGCATACCTCTCAAATGCTCTTGATTTTGCCACACATTTTTCATCTGTCTCTTAAAAAGTGTTTGATTTTCTGGTAAACCACTGAGAATTATAGTCAGTCAGCCAATAAAGCCAGACATCATAGCTTCCTGTTTCATATTGTTCAGAAAATACTTACAGATGGATAACCTCTTACTGTGTTATGTTTAAGTTAATTAGCTAGTTATATTAAAAATTGTCCTGATTTTAGGCCTTTGCCCCTATTACTGATGGCTTTGTCCATTTGAGCAGTTTGTGTATACATACTCCTTCTCCCTCTTTCTCTCTCATTTTCACACACACACACACACACACACACACACACACACACACACACACACACACACACACACACACTTGCAATACATTTTCTTTATTTTTTCACATACTCCCTAAATGTGGCTTTTTACGCCATAATCAGAAAGGAGAATGTAAAATAGCAAGCCCTTGTAACTGCTGCTACAGTCTGAATTCTTTTTTTATTTGCTTTTTTTGATTTAGTTTCTATTCACTAAATAACCATGTTTAGCAAGTGTAAACAAGATGGGAGCCATTTTTTCAGTCTGTAATTCATGGTGTCTTAATATGCTGCCATGGAGCAGCACACTTCTTTTCAGTGAGCTTTACCTGTAAAGTAATAACCTTTTGGAGAAAGTTCATTCTCCAAAAGGGTATTGTTTGTACATTCAACTATTTTAGCTCATTTTCTAAAAATGTTAAGCCATGTGTATTAGTTTGCATCACCTAATATTGCTAACTGCACTCGTCTTTATGCAATGGTTCTATGATTAAAATATTTTACAGTTTCAAAAGTTTTTTTTTTTTCTTTGCTGCTTTCATGGTGTTGAGCTGAAAGAAAGGAGGTGTGTAGTTCATATATATAGTCTAAACATGAAATGGCAGACTTTCCACTATCAAAACAGGCCATAGTTTTGTGAAGAGAGAGAAAGGACAACGTGCCTGAATGGGGCAGAACTTAAAGAAACACTGTAAACAGGAGTGAATACACTGTAGTACAGTGAAGATACTTATGAAAGACATGAAAGGGAAAATGAAAAGTATCTGTCGACCAACAGTCCAGTCTCCAATCTATCACTGAAGCTGGCCACATTTTAAATCATATGTGAACAATAAACAGCAGATACTTTTAGTGAATGTTTTTTTTTCTTTTTGTGAATACTGTAAACTGACATATTACTGGTACTGATAGAATTTTTGTTTTCTAAAAACTGGGTGACACATGGCAAAGTGGTTAGCATTATCATCTCACAGCAAGAGACCCTATGGTTCAGTTCTTGGCTAGGGTCTCTTCTGTGCTGAGTCTGCATATCCTTTCTGTGTTTGTGTGGGTCTGCTTTGGTTTCTTGCCACATTGCAAAGAAGTGCAGCAGGAGGAGTGAGCACTCTAAATCAGCCAAATCAGCCATAGGCGAGTGTATGTGGTCTAGAAGAGCAACCCTGGCAAGATTAGCCACCAAATGGTGTGAGCATTGGCTCTAGATGGTGGTCACTGCTGATGTGATACCCAGACCCCATGTGCAAAAATGGGAAAGGGGAATGTGGATTGATGGATCTTGGCTACAAACAGTATGGTACCATCACATATAATTGTATAATGGCATTGTGATACTATGACAAAGAATATAGCAGTTTTCATTTTGTTTACTCCAACTCTGACTTTGAAATGTAGCTTTCTAGTCATTGTTAATAGACCCAGACACAATGCACTGCACTTTGTAAAACATATAAATATTGTGGAAGTTTTTACTATAGCTACTTTGTATTCCATTGCATAAAAAGTTTAAAAGTGAGCCAAAGAGTCGTTATTTGCTTCATTCAGTCATACATTTGCTCCTGTTCAATGTGAAAATAGCTTTATTTTAATTCCGTACTTTAACAAAATCCAACAGTAAGCTGCCTGAATTTTATGTGAGCAGTGAGAAACATCACACAAGCAAATAATTCATGTTATGTCTTTTATTTTCTCCCTGGCTTTTCACTCTCCTGATAAAAGTTTGTGAAAGAATTACACATTGTAAATATTACTTTTACTGTCCTGCAAACACGCAGGGAAACCAATAGCAATAGATATACCTATGAATAATGTGTTAATGTGCAAAAATAAGCTGGGAATCAGTTAAGCACTTAGCCTTAAATTGTAACAGTTTTGATTTGACTTTGACCTATTGTAACTAGTTTCCACTATGATCAATTACTTCTTTGTGTGCATATGTGTGAGCATGTGTGTGTGTGTCTTTCAATTAGCATCACATGCAGCTAGACATAAAGAAATAGTTAAGAAACAAGAGTGTATTATGCTGATTGGCAGCTTGTAAGAGCAAAGAAAACTCAAGTATATTTTATATAAATAAAGGCTTATGAGTAGGTCTCCTATCATAACTATGGTATTTATGTGTTCGAGACATGGTTACCAAGAAATTCACATAGACAGCTTAATTGTGGAGGTTAATCTAGGCATCCATGTCAAAAACACATAATACCTGATCTTAATTCTTTGTAGTGCATGGAGCTTCATCTGCTCCATGTACTACTACTTACAGAAAATATGCAGAAAGAAATCTAGTTTTTATTTCTGGGGCTGTCATTTGCTGGCCACTGCTGGCAGGTTTCATTACTTAACACAATACCTGACCTTAACAACTTAAGCAGAGGTGCTTAACAATTGTTAAGATTTGGTCTCATGCTACAGAATCACTTAAGCAGTTTGTCGCTTTCACAGTATCAGAACATAATCACAGTGCTGCATGCACTACAAATTATTATTCAAGTGGTATACCTGATTTAATAGATTTAATATAGGTTTGTGTTGTTTGGCATGTTGACAATATTGTGACAAACTATGTGTGAACAAGTATAGTAAATATCAGGTTTAGCCTTTGCTGACTGGCTTATACAAATGCCAAAATTATATAATCATATAAGCCATATATGGGTAGTACAGTATATCAAATATATTTTTGTTAATATGTAAAACTGCAACACTGCAATTATTGTTATTACTATTATAAGATGCCATGACAACAGAGCTGTCTGAGATGCTAAGTTGTAGCTTCAGCAGGAAAACTGCTTTTAGTTTTAGATAGATGCTTTCATTTGTTTTAAGCTAGAATGAAATACTTGAATGAATAGTCTGCATAACGTTTCTAATATAAAACTCAATAACTGAACAACATTGCTGTAAAAGTTTTGTGTACACTATTCTGACTGGAGGTTAACATTAATCACAGAGTTTGAAGAACTGCTGAAGAAATCTTATTAAGTGGAATATCCTTTTAAGAGTAAAACTGAAGCTGAGTAGGTAACTAAGAAAATTTCTTCAGTTAAGTTATCCTTATTACAAAGTTCTACAACAAAATAAACTAATACTGCTGTGAATATAAGTTTTAATTTAATGGTCACAACTGTTGATAAGCAGCTTGACACTGCTTTTAAATCCTTCAAGATATAAGTGAAGAGTGGTAGTTAAAATCAGATTCTAAGGAAAACATTAGCGTCAAGAAATGATGAAGAAATAAGTAGCAGAAAAATGGAGGAATGCAAAATAAATTATATCTAAATTATCCAAAAAAGTAGAACATTAAGAGGCAGCAAACACAGCTGGGTAAATCCAGATAAAACCATGGTTTAATGTATATACATACCCCGGGATTCATAAAGCTTGCTCCAGGTGCAGGCGTAGCATCGGCGTTCTAACACCAAATATGGCTGCCGAGAGATCCAGGTACAAGCTGCTCCCACGTGCATTACCTGCGTATGCCATGCCTGCACAACTCCCGGCACCCTATATGCTAATTACCCCATGTGCAGCAGTGTAGCATGCAAATGAAGGTATGTAACGATCCAGGAAGTGGTGCAGGCATAGTGTAAGCATGCAGAAATGTAAACCGTAGAAAACAGTTTACATTTTTGCAAACATAAAATTGGAGCCATGACAGCCGACCAACACATGTATTATATTGTTAATATATGCCAATGGCTAAATATATAGCCATTAGCATAAAAAAAATGTACAAAATATAAAATTAACATTTAATATATATAGTCGCACTATCGCGACATGGAAGCACAGGGCAGCGGCGCACAAAGGGGATTTCAAGGAAAATATAAAAATATAGAATAAAACTGCAATGTAACACATATCACGATTTCTCCATAATAGTCAATGGCAGGCATGCTACACCATACTATGGCGCAAGGGTTGCTAAGGGGCTGTGACAGTGTTATGCATGGTAGCTAGGAATTAATAGGCAATGCCATGCAAATGAGAGGAGTAATAGTGAATCACAGATTCCCCGCTGGTGTAAGGATGCACCTCACAGCATAGCGTTATAACACCGAGGTGTGCCCTTGAGATAAAGATGACATCAAGAGAGGGGTGTGTCGCCATTGCTATAAGCACATTGGAGCATTGCTAAACCGGTTTGCCCCTAGCTAGGCAAAGCTGCAGGATAGGGGTGTGTTGAACTGGCCATAGCTTTGCTTAGCTGAGAGCACACAAAGGTAACTGAGTATGCATGTGAACGGAGATGAAAATACGTGTAAACCCATTAAATGGGTTTGCGAGGCACGTACTGCAGCTGAAATAGGAACGATATAGGAAAGAAATAAGGAAATACTACAACAGGCAAATTGGAGTACAAATCACTAATTAACACCTAAGAGTCTACAGTGGGCCATTGACAACAGCTAACAAGGCTGCAAGCAGCTGCCTGCAGAACAGGAAAGGGGAGGGGCTGTACTGCAAAGAAAACAGTAAAGTGTCAAAGCAGAACAAAGCCGATTTGCAGTATATGAGCTACAAGACACATTTTGCCATGACTGGGTGGGGAAAGTAAAAAACAAGAAAGACGGCAGGTGGATGCATGCCTAATAATGGGAGGGGATCCAGGTTTAAAAGTGAATTAAAGGGCAACAGATTAATCAAGGCAGGCAAGCATATCTCCACAGTAAAGGCCCCATACTTGCAGTACTCAATGACATCAGCAGCATCCATAGCACAATAGTATAAAGTGTGAAAGCACCTCCCACACATTTGTGTATTCCCATACACTCTGCACCAATGGTGTATACAGACGGGGAACTTTTAGTATGTACATGTTAGGGGCTGCCATAGCTTTGATCCACCAGCATGTGTTGGAGACTGAAGGTGGTGTGATGATGATGCACATGACCACCTCAGGCACCAGAGGAGGAGAGTGTTCGGACTCAGGGTAACCTACCAGGGGCTACATGATCTGGAGATAGTAGAGCATTACAGTGTGGACAGGGACATCATACAGCAACTTGTTGAGCTGGGCCGGCCACGCCTCAGAGCCAGATGTAGCAGAGGGGAACCCATCCCAGTGGATACGAAGGTATGTGTAAGCCTGAGAATACTAGCTACAGGTACCTTTCAAAGACAAACTGGGGATATCATGGTGATCTCACAGGCATCAGCATCCAGGGTAAAACACCAGTTCCTGGATGCCATGTTACCACATGCCAATGAGCACATGTACTTCCCCCGAACGCAGGAGGAGTTGGCCAGCAATATGCGTCTCTTCCACCGTGTGGCAGAATAGTCGGAGGTACTGGGTGCATGCACATCAAGTCACCACTTGGTGAGCAGGGTAGGCACTACATAAACCGCAAGGGATACCCCTCCATCAACTGCCAGGTCATGTGCAATGCCCAGGGCATTATCATGGATGTGTGTGCTGGCAGCCCTGGAAGCTATCATGACTCCCACATCTGGCATGCCTCACAGCTGTATCAGTTATTTGCCAGGGGGGACATCCCAAATGGCCACCTGGTGGGGGATGCTGGCTATGCACTGGAACCATGGATGATGATTCCCATCAAAAATGCACACACACCCATGCAGAAATGCCATAATGAGGCACACGCACAAACCAGAATCATCATAGAGCATGTGTTTGGGATGCTGAAATCATGGTTCCATTGTTTGGTATTATCTGGTGGAGCCTTGCAGTACTCTCCAGGCACGTGTGCCGACATCTTCATAGTATGTGCTATGCTATACAATATGATCTTCCGGAAACAGCTGCAGCAGAGACAGAATAGTGAAGGCCCTCACAGCCTACCACCATTGCCAAGGGTCCCCAGGCACAGAGGTACTCAGACCATGAACACCCTGAGCCAGCCCCAGTAGGCAGATGGAGGCATGCCCAGTATGCCCATGCCTTGGCAAGGAGGGAATGTATAGCACACACACTGACAGGGTAGGCACCTAGGGACTGACATCTTTCTCCACCTGCACACACAGTAAAAATGGATGGCACACACACAAGACTACCTGTAAATTGTCATGCATAGGCAGTCTACTGTGTGCATCCAACATAGGCAGTCCTCAACTATTGTACACACAACTGCCATTTGCACAAGGTAAGTCAACACCTGAAAAGTAAATTAAACTATCAGCATGTGCTGATACTGTATGTATAGGTTCATAGGTAGGTACTTGGCCAACTGCCAGAGGCCATTCATAAGCCCAGCCAAAATGTGTCAGCTTTTGCCACCCCATTGATTCATTAACTGTCCCTCTTTGGAGCAGAGCCAATGGCGGGATCCCTGGAGTGAATCTACTGTTCCCCATCCACTCTTCAAGGTTTCTCTTGCAGGGTGTTAGTGAGGGGCTATGTATAATGTAGTTAGGGATGTTGTTCCAAAGTATGGGGAGGGTCTATGACAGGAATCCATCCCTCCAGCATCTTCCAGTTATTGTTGTGGCAAGGTTCAGCTCACTACAGTGTGTGGCTCACTGTGACATAGATTCCCATAGGTGGAGCATATCCATTAAGCCTGAGTTCGACATGGCTGTGTTGGCCATCAGAGATCATCTCTGGGTAAACGAGATGCCACTGAGTAAAGCAGGAATTTATTCAGTCTGGCTGCATTGGGCATATGTTGGAGGCCAGTAATCTGCTTTGTGAGGTACATTCGTGGACCTCCCAGCTGTTGGAAGTGTCTTCTGAGGTACATCCCAAATGGGTTATTATACCCTATGATGGGACTGATGATGAGTGATGAGTAAAGGGGCACTATAACCCAGTATGTCTAGATGGGAACCCTTTAGTAATCAGATGGCCTACATAGAAAGATGTCCTAACTATTTTGGAGATATGATTGTCAAAGGAGAGATCACTATCTACCTTAGTCCCCAGATAACCCATTACCTCATCCATATTAAAGTGGCTGCAACTTATGTGTTAATATGTGGGTGCTTAATATTCCACAATGGAATGACCATGCAGTTAGTGGCACTTGGCTGGAGGCCATGACATTGACACCCTGTGTCGGTCTCCGTGACACCCCTTGAGGGATGTCTGTGTCAGCTGGACTATCAGTCATGGCTCCCAGTTCGCAGTCATTGCCAAACATGGTCTGCCATAGTCCACCTATGTTTGCCTGTACCTCTGAGAAGTATATGCCAAACAGTAGGACTCCCAGGACTGAGTCCTGTGGGGCACCAGTCATGACTGGTCAAGAGTTGGACCTGGAGACCGCTAGTCGTACCATGTGGGTTCTGTGTGTAAGCCCGTTGGCAACCCAACCTGTGATGTATGGGTGTATGTACAGGCTGGTGTGTTTATCAATAATACCTGAGTGAGGCATGGTGTCAAAAGCCTTGATGAGGTCCAGGTAGTATGTGTGAACTACCTCTCCCGTCATCTAACACCTTGGTGACTGTATGTAAGATGTCAAACAGGTTCAGTAGGCATGAACTGTACTCAACCAAGCTGGCCTGGATTGGGTCCCATGTTCAGAGGTTACCAATGTCTTTGTTAATGAGTGCCATGAGGATGCAATCCATACAATTGCAGACCAGGCTAGTCAGGCTTATGGGGTGGTAGTTACCATGGTCAGTTGTGATTCCACCTTGATGGAGTGGAATAACCGTTGCCACGTGCCATTGTATGGATATGTAGCCTGTGGAGAGGCTGAGGTTGGAAAGCTTAATTAGGTGGGGCGGTCAGATTGTCTTGTACAGTTTGCAAGATGCAGTTTGGGACAACATCTGCCTGCATTGACGCTGTGTTCTGCTGTTAGAGAGGGACATTTCCACCTTTGTGTCTCTGATGTGTGGGATGCTGTACCTTTCGGGTAGTGTCGTGGGCTCTTTAGGGGGGGAAGTATGCACTGAATGTATCTGCAAGGATGTTGGCGATATCAGTAGGGTCAGCATAATTTGTGTTATATTTCACTGGTACAGTGCAAATCTGTGTGTCACCACTTAGATCCTTGACATAGCCAAAGAAGGCTTTGTGGGTATCTTTCGAATCCTTGCGCATTTTCCTGCTGATGTTAGCCTTGGATGATGTCATGAGGGACCTACGTATCATACTAATAGTGGTCACGGATGTCTGCCCTTCATGGGATTTGCTGTTTTTCTGGAACACTGTCCTACTTCTGTAGTATAGCCTGTTTATTGCAAAGGTCCACCAGACTGGTGTCCTTGTCTAGGAGGAGTGAGTCTTCGTTTACCAGTGATGGCACGATCCATACATCCATGTAGGTGCTTATAGATTGCATTTGTAAATCTGTCTGTATCTTGAGCAGTGTTTCCCCTTAGCATGGGGCTGCAAAACCCCCCACACCTGTCACTAGTAGTATAAATTTAGCTGTAGGAAAGGTATATGCTGTGGTTTCAGTGGGTGGGGGAGATGCTTGGGTGTGGAAACAGTAAATAGTTCATGATCAGATCTAACCAGTGACCGGTCAACCTCTGCTATGGTGCACCTGTTGCCCATGTTGGTGATGACCACTTCTAGTATGTTTTCACCCCTCATTAGGGAGGTTACCACCTGATACAGGGCATATGAGGTAATAAATTCCAGGAAGCGCTGGGCCTGGGAGTGAGTACTGGAGTAAATTTCCCAGTTAATGGTATGGTAGTTGACATCGACCAATGCCAGGGTGTGCGTTAGGACTGTCATGTTCTCCACTGTCACCAGGTAGGTGGAGTGGTGGTCCTGGGTCATGGAGGGTGACCCGTAGCAGGCCACAGTTTACATTGCAGTTGTGGCTGATGTTAGCTGCACATGGATGATCTCCGAGGTATCATGCTGCCCCACTAACCTGGAGGTGTAGGTATCCCTGATGAATATGGATACACTCCACTCCATGTCTGTGTCAGTCCATGTTCTGTGGCTGAAATGTGTGGTATGGGTTGTAGTCTGGTAGTGCTGGTGTGCTCTCAGGACCCTTAAGACAGATCTCAGTTACTGCACAGATGTTGACGTTGTCCATCCTGAGGAGTGCTGTGAGTACATGCATGTTGTGATCACAAGCCCTGGTGTTGAGTAGCATAACCCTCACTGATTCTGCAGTTGTGCTGTTTACGGACCTGGTATTCACCTTTGAGACTCCTAAAAAAGGCACCATGGGGGCGCCAATAGCCTTGGCCAGTGTTCCAACGTCTAAGACTGACAAATAGGCCGGTATGGTATTATTGCATGCATGTTCCCCATCTGTGCTTGTTTTTCATCTCTCCTGTAGGTAACCTACTGGTAAGCAATAGAAAGCCTTAAACTTATACAAGTCTTCTAGCTTCCATGATAGGCTTTTGGAGTGACTAAGTATCAGTGTTCTGTATGTCCTTGCTGTACTTAACTGTTTCCTGACTACATGGTGATTTCTCACTGTATATTGTGATCTGAAAGTCTGTTTATTCACATATTATGGCTGTGATGGCCTGCACTTTAGAGGTACACAGATAGCCTACTACTTATCTGCCCAAGGGCAATTAGAAGCATAACTACAGTGTGTTGGCTTTCTCTGCACCATTGATGAAGTAATTGAACCTCTGTCAAGCATAGCCAATGAAGCAATTCCAGGCAGAGTTGCTGGAAGCTGTTGAATATTGGGGTGGTGGAGTGTGATAGGGGCACTTAGTGATCTAAAGAGGGCATGTTAATGTGAAAATTCAACACCATTCAATTTCCGCAACAGGTCTTGCAGCTATCAAACTGGACAGGCTCCCCCCACCCCTTGCCTGTATGGTTCTGGGACACATGATCCCAGGGGTGTATATTCTGTTACCCATTCACACAATAAGGTTTCCCTTGAAGTGTGTCAGTGAGGGGCTATGCCTAATGTAGTTTGGAATGTAATGTATTGTCTCACAGTACATTTGTTATATGTTGTTATTTCAAGAGTACGTGAAGCTCAGTGAGTTTGGGGGCCTCCTTCTTTGCTTAGCCTAGCTTACAGATAGAAATTATCTAAATAGGAAATAGGCGGAAGCAACGTTAATGTCAACAGTGTAATGGTTACAGCATCTGCATAGTATCTGTGCATTTGTGGTCCCAATCGCAATAAAGGCAAGGATGTTTATCATGTTCAAAAGTATACCTTAACCACAGCTTGCATATATAGGTAGTAATCGTTTGTATAATAAACATTCAAAACACCCATATAAACCCACGTGTGCTGGAGAGTAACTTCAACAGAGAATGTAATGTTATGTAAGCACATAGTGAGATGTTACTTCACTGACATGTATATATCCTGAGTAGTTAGTGGATGTGGCCATGTTCGCATGCACAGGTTATACATTACAAAGTTTGTTTAACTGTGTTTAACCGCTGCTATAATGTCACACAAACACTTTTAAACATGCTTACAACTGCTTAAACGAGCCTTATTCTGGAGTAAGAAACATTTTTAAAGCATTGCAGGTGTTGAACCGTGGACCATGCACATTATAGTCATGGGACTTACCAGTAAGACATCTGAGGTGTCTATATGTTTCACAGTCTTTAGACTACACCTTATACCATATGCATTCCACTGTAATAATCACAAATGGGACAGTCACTTTGTGTACATATGTACAGTACATTGTAATGTACTGTAGTTTGTGAACCAACACATTCAAGTCTACATATGTATTACTGTTACAAATTAAAATTAATACGAAATATATATATATATATATATATATATATATATATATATATATATATATATATATATATATATATATATATATACATGTCAGTGATGTCTGCACACACACACACACACACACACACACACACACACACACACACACACACACACACACACACACACACACACACATATATATATATATATATATATATATATATATATATATATATATATATATAAACATCTATGAACACACTTCATGACACAGAAGCACTCCAAAGGAATTGAAGTGTACACAAAACACATGCAGCTCTGGTATTATAACTATTAATATTAACCTAATTCACCATAGAAGGGATGGTTGTGGATGTGAAGATTAGGGTGGGGGAGGAATGATGGGTAATGAAACCATGCATCAAGGTGGGCCTTGGTCGAATGTTCAATAAGTGAACTGGAGGGTATACATGGAGTATGGGGACAATATAAAAAGGACACAAAACAAGAACCTTTCTCATTCATAATACACCCTGTCATGTCACATTGCAACACCTAATTTCACAAACATATGAACATTAACATGTATCAGACATATGTACACCAACTGACTGTCACATTTGTTTTCAGTAGTGATGAATGCCTGTAGTAATATGTATATTCTAAACACCATAACATTTGTACATATCTCAGATGCCTTAGTGGTAAAGTCAGTGATTGTGGTGTTCGTGGTCCTTGGTTCAAGACTGGCAAGGGCTGTTAAGTTATTTTGAGGGCCAGAATAAGGGCTGTTGGATGCAGGTGGATTAAAGCACTCTTAAACAGTTGTAAGCAGGTTTCCATGGGTTTGCACAATGGTAAGCAGTGTTGAAACATGGTAAAGGGAGAAGCGCTTCACAGGTTTAACCTTTGCTGAACGTCGCGCAGACCATGGGCAAACCTGCTTACAACCACTTAAATGTGCGTTATTCACACTTTCCCTACCAGTGCCTACTCTGAGAGGTAAAATAATAACACCTTCCAGGATTAGAACCCACAACCATGTACTCCACCCTCAGAGTAGCCTAACACTAAGCTACCTGAGATGTACCTATCCCAATTGTGTATGCAGACAGGTTAAAAAACAAAAGGGAGGAATGTGTTGAAATAGGACAACCCGCCATGTACCCAATGAAAGGTGTATGCTCATATATATATATATATATATATATATAGAGAGAGAGAGAGAGAGAGATACATAGAGACATGTCAATATATACAGATCTACATATATATATATATGTAGATATATAGATAGGTTAAAAACATCTACACATCTATGGAGGTACAGATAAACATATGCAATAATATATATATATACTATATACATATACACATATATATATATATATATATATATATATATATATATATATATATATATTTATATATATATATATATATATATATATATATATATATATATATATATATATATATATATACACACACACATACATACATGTGTGTAGACAGCATCCGAAGTATTCATATCTGAGTATAACATGGACCATAGCAATCACACATTCCACCTCCCCCCCAAAACAATATGAACATATATGAAGAGTATATGCCAATACACTATTACCAATATGTTCTATGGACACAGTCACCAACATAACTGCAATGACTGCAAATATCCATGACAGAAATACACAGACAGCTTTCATTTTGCAAAACTTTATTACATTCCGATGTATTGCCAAAAGGATTCAAGGACTAACAGCACCTGCATGCTATACAGGAAGCATTTAGCAGTGCCTTAATGAATCAGCCTGCAATTACCATAGTATTATTCCACTAAGGGACAGGTGTTCACATAGGGAAAGAATACCCACATACATATAGACATTGTATAAAAGGGGTTCCTACACACCTGCATGTGCTATGTACACCCACCAACATTTACCCCACAACCAAAATAATTACATCAATACATACTGTCATACCATAACCAATTATTCAACTACTGTACAACATCTGCTGAAACCTTAACATACCTGGACACAGACACACTAACATGGCCCTGTGTGAAATAGTTGCTGTTGTACAATTGAACAGCTGCTGATGTTACAGGGTTTGTATGACCTAATCCCATTTCAGAGGGTTGAAAGGTTCTTACACCAGGAAGTGTTACCGAGTACTGATTATCAGCACAGTATGATACATATTAACACCAAACTAAATATGTCTGCTAAGCACACTAAATCCCCTAGCAGTATATGCACAGCTATGCAGCCTTGAGCTGGTCAAACATCCTGGCCAGACTGAAACATATGCAGAAGTATTAGGTACAGACAAACCCTGCACAAGTAGCAATGTTCAGAAATATAACAGCAATACTCACGTTTAGACCAAATCCTCTAGGCATTACACATAATATATTACTGTTGGTCTCCATACAGCTGTTGCAATAGATTCCAAACAACACTTCCAGGCTGTCTTCCTCACAAGTAAGGCAAAGGGACAATGCCCAAGTGGAGTACTCAGTTATACTCCACTGTTGCCATGTTATTGGCTAAGGCAGTAGCAGCACAGCTGATGTGCATGTAATTAGCTACTTAGGAACACCAATTGGTTATCGGGATAGCACATGTTACTGATCTGTAACTATAAAAGGTTGCCTTGTCACACATTCAAACAATCTGTATCTACCTGTAGGACAGTACAAAACACTGAAAGACAAACCGAAAATGAGTATTATACTAGTAAATAACACCTCCAATTACTAAGAAGCTATGTATAACATGTAGTATGTCTGTGTATGTAGTACCTGTTCTGTAAGAATTACAGCATAATCAATGCATATAGTGGAAATAGCTATCTTGTAGCGATGTATTGTTGAGCAGTAGTAATGCTCGTAGTATTCTATGTGTGTATTGCTGTAGGTCACAAGGCAAACTCCTCATACACCACAAGGGATGAAAAGGGATTGGAACTCACCAATTCATTTCCAGCCACTGTCAGTGTCAGGATTGGTCCAACAAGTATGTGCTATAACAGAGGATAGTATATGTCAATATACTGTAACAGTCGACATATGTATGGGTGTATAAGTAAGATGAACATGTCAAAGGTGGGCTTACTGTGCAAATATGGTTTGCATTGTGGGATATTGTGCCAATAACTGTGTAATGTACAGTATTTTAGGCAGATCTGTATTCCATTCTACATAGCATTTCTGTTATGTTATGCAAACAGTAGTTATGTCTATTGGCAATTACAATACTCAGTAACGGGATACATATCACTTGTATTCATCTGACAGTTTAGCAGCATGATAGCAAAGATAATTGGAAGAGCTAGGTAACTATCCATGCACATAACACATGTAATATCCACCTCTCATATTGTTTGCAAGCAATAACAGCTGTGCATGTGTACATGTTATGCAAATGTGTAGTGACCCTTGTTACAGGGCTGGACCTCTCTAGTATCGTTTGCAAGCAATAACAGCTGTGCATGTGTACATGTTATGCAAATGTGTAGTGACCCTTGTTACAGGGCTGGGCCAAATGGCTATGTGCACACCTACATAGAGTAGATATTAAGAGTAGAGACACACTGGTTGAACTACCAGGTTTGTGCAGCCTAACCTCTCATTGCCAACCTAACATCCGCTTGCACATACTGTATGTAAGGTAGTGTACAGTACTGGTAATGAAACAGGTTGCATATCATCTTTAACTCCAGTGTAACATCTGCAGTAGGAGTGTTAGATGTAAGAGACAGATGCCCATGTGTAATAGCTGCTTCATAGGTGATGGCTTACACTATCTGATTATATCCTGATCATGTTGATAGTGGCATTAGAGTCTACTGATACATAACTCTGTTTGGAGAGTGGGTGTCTGTGCCCAACAGAGCTCATGGTCCTGGTGGATATGTGAGTATATACCCAGAGAAGGAAACAGACCTGTAGACACTTGCATCATCTGTAATCAACTAACAGGATGTGATGTGCTCCTCAGAGGAGGATTGCTGCTAAAGGTAGCTACAATGTTTCCGTAATAGCCAGTGTTGTCACATCCATAACAGAAATATTTACATGTGGGCATCACTGTCTAAAACATCTTCATATGCAATAAGTAAACTAAATACAGTACCTGGTACTTGTTGTACTGAATGCTCATACAGGCATGTCCACTAGTCAGCTACTGGTGTTTACTAATGTCACCTTTGTGTATGTGGCCATCCTGGGGAAATGTAATCTCTATGCCATGTACACTGGCAAACCCACCTAACACCACACCCCACACATTGCTTGGGATGCAGCTACAGGGGTAAGCTGGAAGGCAGCCCAGTCTACAGCCATGACTGGACTGGACAGTCATGAGGTGTAGGTTAACACATGCATCTCATCATCACAACCAACACATATCCTTACCAAAACACAGTAAGGACACCCACACACACTACCAGAAATCACACACATTCACAGATGCTTCTAAGTATCTGGCCAAACAAGTGACCTCCCAAGCTGGAAGAGACAGACAATGAAATACACAAACTGTATGACATAGTTTGCATAATTATGCCACACCTCAGAATACGTGGCCAGAAGCACGCCCAACAGTACTCATTTGTGAATGCAAACTCTAGCACTATGTAACACACCAACCTATACAAGGGCATACATACTATCAGCTGCCTGTTTGCCATGCTTAGCCACATACCCATACACTCAGACCACCTTTTAAACTATACACATGGCTCTAGCATATTCCATGTTGTTGTGCAGGACCTGTGATGCAGTAGCCTGGACTGCATGGAAACACATGTAGGAACTGTCAGGTCTTGCAGCCCATGCAGGTATGTCCCAAGGCCTGGGTAGCATTCTGCCATTGGCCAGAATGATACTGCAGTACAGAGACAAAAGGACTGTATTCCACAATTATCTAATGTAGTGGTGCAAGTCAAAGGGTATCCAGTATATGTCTGCCTGGGATAACATGGTTGACAGACCATGATGCTTTGCCAGACAGGGCCTGCACCTGTCACCCCTGGGAATGGATACTGCCTAAGGCTCATGCCTCCCCTATAGTGCCTTCATCATGCACAGTTCAAGTGCAGGTCCACTGCTGTTACAGGGACAGTCAAGCAATAAACTGCGGGTCTCGCTACGCAATGATACATGTCAGAGGCACTATATGGACACACATATGTCAATCCCTAACATGGAGAGCATATCTGTGCAGTGACTGAGACATGTTTCAACACTCTGGAGAATACACCTGTATGACCATGTTATAACACATACCTCACCTCTTGCCCATTATCCTTTATTGGAACACACGGGCCGCAGGTGTGTCCATATTCCTGAAGGATATGTACACCCCCACACTAGTTGCACTTGCATAACTACAGATGCATTATGCTGAGCAACTATCTTTGTGCCAAAGTGAAATTCAAATTGCACCTTGCGACAGATCACCCACCATGCCATGGATTTCCCAACTGTCAAAATGTGCTGTAATGGGGAAGAGTAGGTCTGAGACAGAAAACCATAATAATGGCTACTCTCAACTATTCCATTATGAACTGGGAAGACTCCTCATGTACCAACACCTGTGTTCAATGCATGTTGGATTCCATCAACCCCAATGACCTGGATCACCGTAGTCACACAAACAGGGCTAACAGTATGCTACACATAGTCATTCTTCAATGCCAATGTTATGTTTCCTAAGAGCAAAGTGATGACTGTCATGGCACCCATGCAGATGGACAATGCATGTGCGAATGCTGAATCCTACACAAATGAACCTTAAGCAGTCACATACGTGCAGTGATTGTGCCATTGAAACAGAACCAAGATTCAACCAAACACAAAAAAAAAAGGCAAACTGGTGGTGACATGCTTTAAACTGTACCACAGAAGGTAGTAACTGTTGCAAGAGTGAACACACATGAGTGTAGGTGATTCCTGGTCAGCCTAAGTAAGATGCAGATACACCATATACAACCACACAAAGCTATTGTGAAACTAATCAGCCACATGTTATGAGGCTAAGCACAGAGCATTCTATAGCTGTGTCATGAATTGTAATGGCAACAGCAAGACCTACCGTGCTGCACAGCACTATGGCATGGAAATTACTGCACCCACAGAAATAGCACCTGTTCATCCAGATAGAGTCTTGGAGAACCTAAACCCACTCCCACCCCCCCAACAGGTACACAAAGTTATATATCCATGTACACTACAGGGCTCCTGTAATAGCAACTATGCAGGTACAAGCTGCACTCTCTAAAGTCATACATACAGCTTTCATGGGACCTGTCAATATCCCAGGCTATATCCTACACAAATGTAAGAACAATCAGCTATCCACATACACATCATGTTCAATCATAGCTCCATGTCAAGCTGTGTACACACTGAATGGTGCACAGCAACAGTTATCACACCCCACAAAGGGGGAGACACCATTGATAATGGGAAATAGTGCACTACTACCCTGCTGGGTCTGGTCTATAAGGCCATGAACCATGATCAACATATTTGATGTACTCAGTACAGATGTAGATGACAGTAGGGTTGATTCACACTGCATATCATGACCTTGCCAGGTTGTAGGACACCATCACCCATATTGTGTTCCAGCTACACTCGGTAAACTAGGTGTATATTTCTATGTCACAGGAGTGGTTGGCAACTGGACCGCTGGCAGAACCAACAGTACAGAAGGTGTCTGACTAATACACACACATCAAACCAGTGCCAGCCACAGTAATACAAGGTTCATTCCTGGTACTCCCCCTCTTTGTTATCTATACCATACAGACTAAGACAGAAGGCATCTGCCTATTGATGTTTGCAAAAGACTATGAGTTAGGAGTAACAGTTGACTCAATGTGTGCTGCGTTCAACATACAGAAGGGCCTTTGTGTGTCAGATGTGTGGTGTGTGACGTATGGCTAAAATCTGACAGCTAAGTATTGCATTGTCATCCCCTATGTTAAAAACCCTGTACCCATGAACTACCACCTAGGCAACGGTCAACGTAATGGCAACTGTGTGTGTATGGGATGCAGCTGGACAGTAGTCTTTCCTTTGATAGTTACTTCACCACACCAGTCAGGTAGTTGTATGTGGCACCCCTAATCATGACAGGGTGCCATCCATGAATATAGAGATAATTGTTCAGCCATACTCAACACTCATGTGACCCATAATAGATCACATATTTCCTTTAAGGGTTATTGCCCATGTGTAGATGGCCTACAGTGCCCTTCCTAGTCCCTAGCTCCACTATGTAGCATGCAGACTACCCTGAATAAAGCCATGTCCAACCCATAGATGTTGGACATGCTACACTTAACACATCCTAATCCCAAATAAACACATACTTCATGGGCATCCACCTTTCTAGTACAAGGATCACAACATGCCCAACAGATCTCTGTCCCATACACTTAACATACTCTTGCCATACTATGCATCCCTGTCCAGCAAAGCTGCACATCGCCCCTCTCTGTGACATGGTGTGATAACCGCATGCCAAATATATCAGTAACCCTGTGGATCAGTTCTGTGGCACTGCTTGAACTGGCCACTGAAACTTACCTGTCTGTTGCCTACAGCTAGGTAACCTGTCTGCCTAGGCTCATAAATGGCCCAGGGCATATAGTCTACTAGTTCACTATGACCATACATGCTATAGTTGATATCCAACCCTGAAAATACCATCAGGCTAGTTATTGTCCCATGTGTTACACATGTGCAACACAGGCAATACATGGCAGGATGCTACACAGCTGTACAGTGCCATGGCAAACCACATACATGCTTGCAAGTCTGCAGGGTCACAGGGCATGGGTCACTGAGAATTTATCTATATGGCTGGAATGCACACTTAGACCCTATGTTGATCTCATGGATAATGTTTTGAAGGATACAGCACACTTCCTAAGGATTTTGGGTGAGATGAATAGGGAAGGCAGACAGGAAGGGATTATGTTAGTAAGTTTAGATGTACATAGTTTATTCACAGTGATAGGTAATGAGTATGGAATATTGGCCTGTGTAGGGATTCTAAGGGACATGGGTGTTGCAGAGAGAACTTTTCTCATAGAGGAGTCACTGAAATTAGTTCTGGAGAACAATGTTTTCTTGAGCAATGGCACAATGTATAGGCAAGCACAGGGGGTAGCTATGGGAACCCTCTGTGTTAACTCCTATGCTAATTTAGTTCTCTCTTATTGGGATAAACAACATGTATTAAATAACATTGACTGGAATCAACACATAGGGGTTTACCTACGATTTGTGGATAACATCTTTACTGATTGAAGGGAGGTGAACAAAGGCTGACCTCCTTTGTGGAATTTTTGCATTCCACTACCTCCTTCCTGAGGTTTGATATAAAGAGCTCGTTTGTGGCCCTGGACTTTCTAGATGTTACTATTGAACTTACATCTGAAGGTTTTGGTTCAAAACTGTTTAGAAAAGAGAGTTGGAAGAATTCCTTACTCTCTTTTGATAGTATGCATCCTAGGTTCACCTTTTCCAACATAGTGGAAGGGCAGGTGGGCAGGATATCTAGACTTAGTTTGATGGATGACCAATTTGAGAAGGAGGTAGTGAATTTGAAGAAGTGTTTTCAGGATGGGGATATAGACATGACTTAGTGGAAGCAGCAGCTATAAGAGGCAGTGATAATAGGAAAGGGAAATATAAGCCATGGCTTAGTATAGATACAAGGTCAGAAAGTAATGACAGCAGTCAAAATGGCTATAATAATAATGATAGGAACAAGGACATGAAACCTAGAGTGACTTTGACCTATGGGAGTAACATTCAAGGGGTATGTGACATCATTAAGAGAAATTGGAATATCATTACAAGTGATAGGAACCTGAGTGACATAGTAGGGGAAGTCCCGCAGTTTAGTTATAAGAGGAACAAGAATCTGAAGGATATACTCTGTCGAGATAGGGGCAATAATGATGTCACATGCTTACCTAGGTCCCAGGGCACTGTGCCATGTGGTAGTTGTAAGGCCTGTGAATATATTAATAGGGAGACAGTTTTATACATCCGTTAACAGGGAAGAGTTTTACATTTAAGGGAAAGCTACCTGTAGGACCACTAATGTGGTATATATGGCAGGATGTACATCATGTCAAGGATATTATGTTGGCAAGACCAACAATATGTTAAAGACCAGGATCCTGCAACATTTAGGCTCCATTAGGAATTGTGATGAGCACAATGCACTATATAATCATGTTAAGGATCACCCAACACATAATTTTAAATTTAGGGTGATTGCTAATGTTTTTCTCAATAAGAGAGGTGGTGATATCAGGCTGAAAACAGAGGCTATAGAATCACAATGGATTTTAGATCTAACAGCCCATGTTAAACCAGGGCTGAATGATATGGTACCCTGAAACCCACTCTCAAAAACAGGGCTTTTTTTATTGAATTTTATTTTTATTTTCATTTTTATTATTATTTCATTTTATTGAATACACATCAGCAGTAATATGTGCCTTTAATTATTAATTGAATAGTTTGTATTAGGACAACCCACAGAAAAGCGGGTTTTCTGAGTACTGATTGGTGCAAGTATTTTTTAAAAATGAGATGTTTGTAAGAGCACTTTTGTCTGATGAAGGGTTTAGCCCGAAAGCGCTCACTTTGTTGTTTTTTACTCTCAGTGTTTTAATAAATATTTATTGTGTTCGTACAGCAGCAGTTCCCAGTGATTTTCTTACTTTGTATTTGTTGATATTTGGAAGCACTGGGATTAGGCTAAGCACTAGCTTTCTTCTTAGATCATATAAATTGCATGTTATCTGCCATAACACATGTACACATAATGCATGGTGGACCTGTTAATAGACACTGGTCAGACCTGCAATGCATCACAGTAGTTACCCATATGAAACAATTGAAGACTATATGAAACACCTACACTAAACCTTCCAAACTGTCATTGCCAGATGTGTGGACAACTGTGAATACAGTGGTGGAGGTGTGTTTCACTGTAGGGACAGGTACTACATATTAACATTACACATGTCAGGAATACAAACAGTACTGTACAGAAAGCATAAGTGTGCACACACTCTAAATGTGTTGGAGCTGGAGTATGACCGGCCCACAGGATACACCCTTGTGGATTATACCCTTGCTATGAATGTCACATAACGTCATGTGCTATCGGACATGTCCATGACATGTAGTGGGCTGACTGCAACACTGCTCAACTATCCTTCAAAACGTGTTGTCTCACATCCCATACATACCACTCTTTGTCTGTACAACTCTGTCCTCAGTGGAGCGTATGACATCTATGGGTGTATGTCATATGGGATAACACTGACATGTGAAATAGATGGCCATCATAACCATTGGACAGAACATGTGTACATATGGCCCTGGAGGATGGCCAGCGACATTAAGCAACACACACAGAAGTGATGTACATGTGTGTATACCCAGTTGTACATTGGCTCGACACAGTACAACTATGGCCTTTGTGTAATAGTGATATTGCAGATGTGAAACATTAAGCATCATAAAGGTCTGTGCACAGCTTGTGTAGGCATAACATGAAACCACCACATAACATGTCTTGAACATCTTGAGTGTGTCACGACATTAAAGCATTCACCTATACAGTATCCAAATACATACATGTGTTGCACAATATACACATACAACCACATCAGGCCACAGATACAGTACATTCACCTTACTGGTGTCAGACATCACTGTCATGCCTGCTCCTCACATGTGTGAGGTACACAGATGACATGTGGCACATAAAGTACTGCTAAGTTAGCCATGTGTGGGCATAGTTGCCAGGGATCAGTAATATGGTTACAGATGTGCAGCAGGGGTGTCATCTGTATACCCAACTGTGACCTGTGTCACACATTCCACATTAGGGTTTAGTGTGTATACACCTCAGTGACGTGGGTCACATTCCACATTATATATGTATTGTATGTGAACACAGTCATGTCTATGAACTGTGTCAGTAACTCACACTGTATAGTGATAGTGAAGCCACATAATGCCCTGCAATGGCTATGCACATCAGCTCAATGTGCAGTATGTCACTGCATATTTGTAGGGTGGACAGACATCACTGTGTCAGCTGAAGGCTCATGTTAGTATAACACGTCCCTGCATTGGGACACTATTACCGTACTGTACATTGGAAAGGACACCGTTTTGTTACACATGTATGCATGTCATTCAACACGTCAGCAGAAGACATGTCATACTACATGTGAATGGCAAGGTCATATGCCACACATCAGGCCAGTGTACTGTAAACCTGTGCTGATCTGTGGCACCATTGCAAAGTAGGGACAGCCATGTCAAACATGTGTGTACAGCCACATGCACAATGTTTGTAGACTCAGCTCAGGGGTAAGTGGAATAATGTTGAACAGACATGCACTGCTTTGGGGGAGATATGCAAGCTAGGGCACAGGCAAACATAGCATTCAGTCGACATACCCTTCTGCTCATGTCCTCACACATAGGGGCAGTGGCCAACACAATGCATCAGTGACAGATGTACAAAGGTCAGCGATGGTCTGCTAACATGTGGTGTATGTTGTACACACCATGGCACTGCGGTGCAACAGTGCAAAGTGCATGCATTGTGTTGCAGGCATGGGGCATAAGCTACTTACACAAATGGTGCAATACAGGTATGTATGCTAACCACCACTATAATTGTGTAAAGTGCATGCCGTCTGCTATAACACACGCATGCTGTTGTGTGCAACTCAGGAATGTATGATAACTACCACTATAATTGTCTAAGCTGAATGCCATCTGCCATATCACCTGCATGTAGTGTGTGTCTGTGTGGTATAACTTGTAATGTACAGTTCTTGTCTTCCCCTCACAGGTGTTGATGTAGGTGCATTGCCCTCCTGCGGTCCACCTGATGTTAGTGTCCCCACAGACTCTAGCAGTGATGATGATAGCATGATTGCAGCATGGGCAGGGTTGTCAGGGGCTGATCTGTGCCATTGGTTGCAATTCCACCTGTATCCCCCTCATCCTCGCACACAGTTCCCCTGCCTACACATACCCCATCACCACTGGCCACAGAGGAAGGACAGTTGGCGGGTGGTAGCATGGAACAGGGAAGTGTGGAGACTATGGAAGGTGTGCCTGCACACCATGATCCATTCAACTGACTGGTGATGTCCCTCACAGGCATGTGCCCAGTGCTGCTCGTAGGAGGACCACTGGCCAACATGCCCTTGCAAGACAAAGCACATCAACTGGAGTCACCAGACGTATGTTTTGGGCTGTAATGGAGGCACAGTAATGTGCTGAATGGCACAACAGAGAAAGTCTGAGGTTTCAGAGGGCTGCTGTCCATTCATTAACTGACAACATTCAGGCAATTGCAAATGCTCACCCGCATCTTGCAGATGTTTTGGATAGACAGTTGGGTGACATGGTGGGAGACCTTGACCATGGCATGTCAATCCTTGAGTGTGGAATGTCTGTGCTGGAACATCTGGTGGGTGTGAGGCATCAGGCACGTGGATGTAGGTCAGCTACATCACCTGTTGAAGGTCTACGTGAACATGCTACTGTACATGCCCACTCACATAGTGGTGGTAGCAGCAGCAGTGCAGCTGGTGCTGTGCAGTCCACACCAGGACACAGCAGGCCATGTGCACATGGTCCTGGACGGTCCCAAAAGGGACACGATTCCAGTGGACATGTGTCATCAGACAGTACCCAATCTGGACCTCTGCTTGGTAGGGCCAGTGCAACTCCTGGCAGGCGCAGGTCATGTGACTGTGGCAGGACACCGTGAACTGTGAAACCTGCCTTGTGCAGTCTGCAACTGTCAATAATACCCCTGTGTAGGCCAGCCACATGCCAGACCTGTGTGCATGCATAAACACACACCAGAAACAATTGTAGGGCATCTCAACACACACAGGCATAACATCCACACATGCCCAATCATATCACAGGCCCTAACACACACACATAATGTCATCCAATGGAGCAGCCTAGGCCTCTGGCAAACATTATCACCCTGTGCATATGATGATGCCTGTGCCACATCCACACCATTGGTGCAGGGACATGCTCATATGGTCTGATGCACAGGGTGAACATACTAAGTAGACAATTGTAGATTAATATTGTTATGTAGTGTTGACAGACAGCAGACATACCATGTATTACAGTTTTAGAATGCATTTTGTATGTATGACAGTATGTATCATGTGTAACAACACTAACGGCATGTTGATCTTGATGTTCTGCCTTCCTCTTTCAGGTGTAGTTGTATGTGCCGGGGGATGTCAGTGTTTGCGGTTAGTGTCCCATATGTACATGTTGACTACTCACAGGTCTGTATGACAATACCTGCATGCACTTTGTAGCTTCCACATTACAGTTATAATCTCCCATGTTTTAATTATGTTTACTGTTCTAATGATTCAAGAGCATGATAGCTGTGTAGTAAGCTACTGTGTTCAGAGCCATCACATCCATAGTGGGTGACATCGCAGGTATAGTTACCTGGAGCAGGGAGGAGGTAAAAGAGTGGTATAGCAGATGACAAGGGTAAAGGCCAGTGCAAATAGTGGCTTCTCACTGGGAAGCAGTAATACCCACTGCCATGACAGCATGCAAACACAGGCACACCCACACACTCAGGGATTCACTGACACAGTAACACACTCTGACACACACACACACACACACACACACACACACACACACACACACACACACACACACACACACACACACAGTTGCCAGTGTTTGGATGAGAATCCCTGCCTATGTGCATATCATCATTATAATACTACGCAATTACAAGATGCGCCACAGAGATTATGCATGTACAGGTAGTCGGAATGGCCTAAGATTGAGGACATCGACAGGGATACTACAGTGCAATGAGTGTATGTGGGGAGGGGGGTTCATCAGTAGGCTATGTAACAACAAGTCACACCCCAGGGTGGTACATGTTAACAGGCAGTTAGAATGCCCATCTAAGAATGATGATATCAACAGGGATACTAGATTGCATTGAGTGGATGGGGGAGGGGACATTAACATTTCACTATGGTAAAATGTAGCCTCACTCCAGGGACCGGACAGCCATACAAATGGACAGCCATACATACACACACACACACACACACACACACACACACACACACACACACACACACACACACACACACACACACTGTGGCATTCACAAAGATATACACCTATGTCACACACATACAGACACTTGACATGTGTGAGGTTCAACCATCTGCCTATGCCTTTCTTTCTATAATTTACTCTCTACTGATGTCAACAACAGTGTTCAGGAGAGTGAAAACATGTGGGATGTATTCCCAACCATACGTGACATATATAGACACACACACACCCACAAGTGCCAGTACTATGAATCAAACACCTGCCTATTTCATGATAGGTATTACAGAAGTACAGCACTATCGCATTCACTACAAAGCTTACTGACTCTTTCCTTTGCCAACTGTGCTGATATATGCATAATATATGCACAGGGGAGGTATTACTGTTACAGGTGTCAAGAGGTTTGCCTTCAGTGTCACCCTTACTGCATTCTACATTGTCTGTCTTCCATTTCAATTAACAAAACCAGACCTTAGCAGTTACACAGGTTATTGTAGGAATGGTTGTAACACCAGTGAGCTGTCCTCAGTAATCATTCATCTGCAATGTAGCCCCACCACTTAGTAGTCATGTCCAAACATCTGTCCATACCTCATGTACAGCTTACTGTACATTGAGCATATCACCATATACAGCTGTCAATGTTGAGGCTGTATTGCAACAGCATGATGCACAATAGTCACCTTCAAACATCAAACACTGCACACACATGGAATCTAAACAAACATCAATACATGTACACATATGCGGTCTACATCAGTAAGTCCACTAGCATGTCAAGAGGATACATTCCACACCTTTCCCACTCCATGTGTGAAACATAGCCAAGCATTACACCATAATGGATGTTGTATTCATGTACTGGTAGGACACAACCATACTCACCGAGTAGCCAAGTGTACATATATGACAACAGCACATTTCAGCAAGACACACACAGCATTATTCCATGTCATGCTCCTACAAACTGTTACTTGACAGTGCCATGGTGAAGCCAGGGCACTGTAATGGTCAACAGTGAGCACATCATATTTGCCACACACACCTCATGTTTACTGGAAGAGTTCCAGTAATGTGCTCTGTTAGAGCTAGGCAGTAGACTCATTCAAGCATGTTTGAGGTCTGTGGCTTGTAAGCATCTAACCCCAGCTTGTACTGGCTATTGTGGTACTAAGGCTAATGTCCAGACAGCACACAGCATGCAATGCTTGCAACTGTTGACATGGGGTATATGTAGGAGCTGTGGGCACACATGGCTGTACATCTCATGAACATATCACCTGTGACTACTTAGGAACATAAAGAGCAAAGCTGGATTTCCCTGAGTCGATCAATACAGGCCTTATGTAGGTCCTATGGTCCTGTTATTTGGGTATGTTTGTAGGCATTGCATTAGGTGGACATGTCTAAAGACATACATGCCACATGGGGTGTTGTATGATATGATAGATGTCATGGGTGACCAGTAGAAAGGGAATATTACCTCTATTAACATAGATGTCAAACCTTATGTACTGTTGGCATGCTATGTGCCATGTGCATGTGTGTAATGACTGTAGCCACCTGTATGTAGAAAGGATAATGAAAGCTATGGTAATGTCATTTATGTTGTATGAGTGTGGGATGTACATATCCAGGGCAGGTACAGTTAGGTCATATCCAACCATGAGGATGTTGTTTACTGGTGTATAGCAACAGTCGACTGTGTTAATGCTGACAACATCCAAGGGATCTTGGTATGTGTACAACTGAGCTGGTTACAAACAGTGGTATTAGTGCATTGCATAATACATTATGCAGCTGTGTCTGTACATGGGTACTTTGCACAGTTGATGTAGGCCTAGGTACAGTCCATCAATTGAAGGTTATCTGGTGGTCTACCATACTATGTCATACCACATATGGATGTGTGTTGGTAGTCTGGGGACAATGTGGTGGATGTAAATGAGGATACAACCTAAAATGCAGCATTTGCCACTGTCACCTGTACCTGACTCATCTGTGATGAGTTATGTTGGAGTAGTGGTCTTTACATGTGAGTAGCCTTTATGAATATGTGGACACCACCACCTGGAATGGTCCATACCAGTGTTATGGCCCACATGTTTGTATCTGAGTTATATGGTGGTAGTGCAATTGTGCACTACAGAGCCTTCAGCCAGGTGCTCCTTGCTGCACAGATGTCAGTATTCCCCATTGTAGGTTCTACATTGAGCAAATGGATTACTAAAGCTGCACATCTAGCACTGGTTAGCATAAGCATCCAATGCAATTGACTTGTAGGTGTCAGGGTGTTACTTCTGTGTGTAGGACATTTGCCTTGGAATGTGACTATATGGGTAAATGCAACCTAGGTATTATCCACACTCTCTTGAAACATGGATGCCTGTGCTCTGTGTCGAAGGCTTGTCGTTCAGTCATGACAGCCTGGAATGACAGACACTGGACAACCTCATAATAACAGCAGGACATTGGCTCATTGTTTTGGTCTGGCAGGTGCCACTCATATCATGACATCACCGCGAGTGGCAGTAATGTGCTTGGTAGCAAATGCCACATATAAGGTGATGGACAGCAGCAGAAATTGTGTATATAACCAATGTGAGATATACTTAGGGTAGCAGTCCTGCTAATAATGACAACTAACACAGCCAGGAGAAGTCTTCTTGACACCTTTACCTCAGTACCATTACACAATGTGGCTCACACATTATGCTTGCACATGCCACAGTTCCAAGTATAATGCCACTGTCCACAACCTGCTATCAATGTATGCCTTTCAGGATGGCAAGGTGTGTGCCACATGCTGTAGGCAGCATCCATCTGTGTGTCCAAATTAACCTATTGTCTGTCATGTCCACACATGCATGATTGTGTATACTTAACATATATATGTCAGTACTTCATGTAACATGTATGCCTGTGTATCACATAGACACAGATATATCATTTACAGGCCACATACAGGTATCTGGTAGTAAACCAGTATGATGTGCATATATACTGACAAGTAAGATGTACATAGCTGTAAACCTGTGTGTTTACAATCGGAGTTCATTACAATGTTTTCTGTACATGTAAGTGTATGAGCATTCTGTGGTTAGAATTGGAGTGCATCCCAAACAGCCCTGTGCTACTAAGTGTATGATCATGCCCACTGTCACCTTGTGTAATTGGAGTCAATGTATCCAAACGAGTTCTGTGATTGTATGTGTATGAGCAAGACCACTGTAATCCTGTATACTGATAGTAGCTGTCCATTCCACAGATTGGCATACTCCAGTTCAGGTTCCTGTTGTGCTACAACTATACCTCGCAGGCCTACCTATGTACTACCTGCAGATGATGTGTCTTGTTTGTGCATACAGGTTGTAATGGACACCTACTTTAAACACACAGGTTTACAGCTATGTACTTCATGACTGCATTCTGACTGCCTTGGAATGTGTAATTTATGTGGCACATCTCGGAACTGCATAGTACTGTTATAGGGATCTGTAGATAGGCAGGGGTTCTGACCCCACCACTGACAACTGTGTACGTGTGTTTGTGTGTGTCAGCAAATGGCTGAGTGTGTTTGTGTGTCAGCAAATGCCTGAGTGTGTGTGTCAGCAAGTGGTTGCGTGTGTGTATTTGTGTCTGCATCCTGTCATGACAGCGGGTTTTGCTGCATTCCAAAGAGATACCACCTTTTGCACTGGCCTTTATCCTTGTCAACTGCTAAACCTCCCTCTTCCCCCCTCCCCCCTCCCCACTACAAGTAATCAGTCCTGTGATGTCACCCAGCTCAGAAGTGGAATCAGAGTAAGTGTAATTGTATGTGTTCTTTGGCACATACCCCAACTGCATACCACTGTACTAGTTACCTGTACATGGGCAAGACGTGTATGCACAATACTGGCAAGTGTGTGCATGTTTGTGTGTGTAACTACACTGTAGCCAGGCATAAACATGTGTAATGTCTTTTAACATGCTGCACACCATGGTACCCATCTGTGGTGACTGGTGTCTACAAAGTATTACATAGTTAGGAATAGTAAAGAATACACAGTCAAGAACGACTACAGTTGGGTATGTTATTTTCCTGTGCCACTGTCGAGTAGTGACACAGAAGTGGTCACCAGGGTGTAAGTCCATACCCATCATTCCCCCACCCAAACTCCACAATCCCAGGGTAGATTACATTAGCCATCATTCCCCACCCCAAACTCCACATACACAACAACCATCCTTTCTCTGGTGAACTGATTAAGATTTAAATGTTATAACACAAGAAATGCCTCTGTTTTGTGTACACATCAGTTCCTTTGGAACACTTCTGTGTCACAAAGGGTGTTCAGACATGTATATATATATATATATATATATATATATATATATATATATATATATATAGCTGTGTCTGTGTATATGCATATATATATATATATATATATATATATATGTGTGTGTGTGTGTGTGTGTGTGTGTGTACAAATGCATATCTATTTATCTATATATATATATATATATATATATATATACATATATATATATATATATATATATGTGGTTATTACAGTTGTACAGATGTAGACTTGTTTTTGTTGTTTCACAGAGTACATTACATTCAAGGGTGCTGTACATATGTACACAAAGTGACTGTTCCATTTGTTTTCAGCACTGTGGAATACCTGTAGTAAGATGTGCATTATAAAATCCATGCAACATGTATACAACCCAGATGGCTTAGTGGTAAGCCCAGTCACCTCAATGTGCATGGTCCAGAGTTCAAGACTTACAAGCCTTGTTGATACTGTCAATTAGGACTAAATAAGACACTTTTAAGCAGTTGTAAGTGAGTGTAAATGTGTTTTCATGACAGTAAGCAGCGGGTACATGCAGGTAACAGACATGTACAATTCGCAGTACATTTGTAATGCCCTTCTTTGTCAATCCTGCTGATGTCACCCACCTACGAATACACCTCTGGGACTGGTGTAACCAAGTAATCTCGGTGACAGGTGCTGTAACTGAATAATGCTGTAGTGTGATAAACTAGTTTGGTAGGTGTTTGAATCCCAGACAGACCAACTGTGTGTGTCTGTCTGCTTGAGAAAGAAACAATGCTTTTTAGAGTATGCACACTCTTTACAATTCACATACTCACCTGCTGATGACACCCACCTAGAAATAAACCTCTGGGACTGCTGTAACCAAGTAATCTCCCTAGTGCGTGCTGTAACTGCATAATGCTGTAGTGTGATAAACTAGTTAGGTAGGGCTTCTATTCCAAGACAGACCAACTGTTTGTGTGTGTGTGTCTGCCTGAGAAAGGAACTATGCTTTTTATAGTATGCACACTCTTTACAATTCACATAACCACCTTTGGCAATCCTGCTGATGTCACCCACCTAGTAATACACCTATGGGACTATTGTAACCCAGTAATCTCCATATCATGTGCTGTAACTGCATAATGCTGTAGTGTAGTAAACTAGCTAGATAGAGTTTCTATTCCAAGACATGGCAGGTGTGTGTGTGTGTGTGTGTGTGTGTGTGTGTGTGTGTGTGTGTGTGTGTGTGTGTGTGTGTGTGTGTGTGTGTGTGTTTGACAGTCAGAGCCTGTGTGGAGGTGGCTGTGAATGGCTAACCACTGGACATGTTAGGGAGCAGATTTTGTAGTTTTCCTATATGGTGTCCATGTTATATGTCAAAATGTCTATCTCTTGAGGAGTACAGATGTCAATCAGCCAAGGGACTATGTTGGCAAGTCATACACCTACATGTGACAAAAGGCCTGGTGAACAAAGTATGCAGCCCTACTATTACCCGGAATATGTTCTGAACCCATGTGTCATACAAAAACACACTTGCCTAGAATATCCCGCTGTGTTGTTAGTACCCTGCACGTTGATGACAGATAGTAGGCATGGTGTGATTGCAGTGGGCTGCAGAGGGCATGACACCCTGTCCAGCAGTACAATATGCACATAATTGCAGACAATGTGCCTTCACTATGTTCCCCACTGGATGCCTGCAACATATGTGGTGCCATCAAATGTGATCCACAAAGGCCATACAATGCCTTACACACATGCCCTGTATAGACAGATGCCACTGACGTCAGTGAATACCTGTATCATGCTATCAATGCAGGTGCAGGGTCAACCTGCTGTCTATAAGCAGGACCTGCCACACCAGGCCAGTATTGGCATATCTGAGGATAACAGTCTGTGTACACAACATGTGCCAGCCAAACCAGGTACACTTGTACATGTCACTGTACATTATTGTGGGAAGTGCACATCCCAGGCAATGTCCATGTCAAGGACTATCAAACACAGACATGGCATGCATTGCAAAGCAATGGCCATACACAATGGTAACCAGGATGACAGGACAGTTAATACAATACCCATCTGTGTGGGACATTGCAGACACTACACACCTTAACCACACTGCACACCATTGTCGGATGGTGTGATGCCAAGGATTACCCCTCACCCTGCCTTGTACAGCCATATTGCACAGCCAACCACTACACACCCATGAAGCAATGCACACATGCATGTCAGTACTGGCACCTTGTGTCTGCATGTGGGTTATGATGCTCCCAACCACAGTCACACCCAGTATAACTCCCATTGGCATACCGACTGATGTCAGACACATTCACATGCTCTAGCCCATAGAACCTCTGGATATCCCCTGTGGTGCATGTAGTACCTGTGCATTACTGCAGTGTGACAAACTAAGTAGCTCAGAAGTGTATTTGTGGGCCTGGCAAAGTGTGGCAATGTGTCTAAGTCCCTTAGAGAGTATGGTTGTGTTGACAATGACATCCGTTCATGTGGACAGCCATGTGTGGTACACCTAATGTATGTCTATTATATCTCTGTTGCAGATGTCATTCACCAGCACAAATATATATTCTTACAGCACACCAACATGTCAGCTTTGTGGCACATGGAGTAACTGCATGCACTTGTAATAGTAATGGCTAGTCAGTCAGGGGTCTGAACCCCTGTACTGGTAGGTGTGTGACAGATGATGTGTAGGTTTTAGTCTCTAAGCCCTTCTCTGATGTACTTTGCCTCTGTCTGTCCCTCCCACACACTCTCTGGTGGATGTGGAGTTGTACACCTGCTCAGCAGCAGCTTGTGTTTTGTAAGTGATGGTCATAATCAGGTGATGGGCTCTACACCTATTGCAGTCCCCCTCTAGCTGATTGCATATGGAACAGCTGTGGTAATGTTCCCATGGCCAATCGCATGGAAATACAGTACAATATCTAGGAACATCATGTTGGTATTTGCCCATGACAGTCACTGTGAGTGGAACCTGGATCTGGTGTTTGGTAAATGGCATCACAGATGATATCTGGATATTCCTCAAACAACATACACAGTTGAAAATAGCCTAAAGCCAGGAGGGTGATGTGCCAGACATGACTACAGCATGTAAGTGTAGCTATGCTTCATTGAGACTACTGCCAGTTTAACAAGTTGTTTGTGGTAATGGCTATTCTGCATGTTTTAAAACTGACAAGGCAGTGCTTTGTTTGTGAGGGAACCCCCATCTGTAGGGCCATCTGTGGACTGGTCAGTGTGTGGAACCATTTGTTTCCTGTGTTACTCACTGAACACACATCTGTGAACTGCAGAAGCATAGTGTGAGGATTGCAGTCAGGACATGGTGATAGTGATGAGAGTTACTGCCATCGCATCCCTGATTGGACATATGTCACATGAAACAGTGGTATGACAGTCACTGTCTGAGGTTCTCACAGTGACATGCCAATAATGGGCCACTGTTCATAGCTGCAGTCACAAGTCTTCTACACTTTGTACAGATGTCATGCAGTATATGTGCATGCGTTGTGCTCCCTCTGCAAATGTATACCATCTGTTGTGTTGGGTTGATGGTCATATCTATGCATGCTGTTATAAGTAATCCTGAATGCTGTTGACTATTACTAAGCCATATCTGTGTTAAAACTGCAACACCATAGGCTGTATGTGATTAGAGGTCCCAGCAGAACCTACTGTCCCACTTCAGCTGGCCATGGCACCGGGTACCAGCACATCTGGGGCCCAGCCTTGGACCTCCACCTTTGTTGGCTCTGCACCACCTTCTGGTGAAACCACCACTGAGGATGGGGCTTGTCCCCCCGGGAGCAGGTCCAGACAGGAACTTGTCCGCTGTCATACAGTCCAGGATGTGGTGCATAGGGGGCTCAATAAGGGGTTTTGAGGTCAGATATGCCAGCTCAAGGGCAGAGTGTCACATTTAGAGGGTGAGCCTGCCCCTTCTAGACATCCCCCAGCACAGCCACCTTTGCAGCTGTTTTGGTGCAGTGGTGGCTGCCCATGGCTGGAGAACTCCGTCCCACTGTTTCCATCTGGAGGCTCATGGGCTTGTGACTGCTGAACACCCCTCCCTGTCCAAGGTGCATCCCCCCACATGTGTCATATACTGACCCTGTATGCTGTCTTGTCTGTCATTCTACCCAACCTATCCTCCACGAGCATACCTACTCTCCTTCCCCCACATCCCACTCTTACCCTAGGGAAAGAAAAGGCCAATCTGTTCCTAGAACAACATTTGCCCCATACATAGCTGTCCATTTCACACACATGTCCACTGGACACATGTAACCTTTTTAATTTGCATCATAACATACTCCAGTTGTCCTCACCCCTGTCTCTCAGGCACACGATCCTGGTATGCACATGACACCTAAAGGTTCCAGGTACATGTGATGCAGATGACCCCATTGTACATACGACACTACTGGTCCCTCTATGGTTAACCCATTTACATTTTTCATGATGATGATGTCGCACACAGCACCTTGCAAGAGTACTGTTCTCACATAATGATTGGACAGGAACTGTTGTGTTAATGTAAATAAAATGCACAGAGTGATGTATTTTGGTTAATGTAAAAATGTTTGCATGTATTAATGACACATGTCTGTCTGAAAGAGTCTTGATATTACATAGGACAACACCACTACATAATACAGGTGTTGCTGGTGTTTCCATTTTCATTCCTTTGTAATGCTTTGTTGTCACAGGGGATGTTCTTGATATATATATATATATATATATATATATATATATATATATATATATATATATGTATGTATCTATATCTGGACATAAACACACACATACATCTACATGATGGAATACATTTCCTATACTGTTGAATGACTGTGCTGGATGATATGTTTGTGATAACATCCAATGTCTGTATATCTGGCATGGCTTAGTGGTAAATCACAACAGCTGTGTGTGCAGGGTCTTGGTTTTGAGCCTTGCAGAGGCCATTTATTTTGTTGCTGGGCAGAACAAGGCCATTGGATACGGAGTGATTAAGGCACATTAAAGCAGTTGTGAGCAGGTGTGCATGGGTTTGTGCGGAGCTAAGCAATGCTAACCTCTGGTTACAGTTTCTTACACTCACTTAGCCTTTACATTGCTTCACCAGTGTGATACTCACATACTGTTGGCCAAACAGACTTACACCCGCTTGCTCCCACACTTGCAAATACACTGCATTTGGTTTTTGCATCTGACACTCACACCCCTGGGTGGGAGTGAGGACTATGATATTACCTTGTGACGCCTATTACATCGGATTACATGCCTACAGTATCGGGAATGGCTGCCCATTAGGCGTAAGCATGCCGTTCCACTGTACAGAATCCACGGCCTGTCCAGAGTTTGATTCATACTATTGGTGTGTTCCTCTTACAATCGGCACCTGTCTGGCTAATACATGGGAATTGACACCATTCAATACAAACAAGTAACTGGGTTTTGGAACCCACATCCTTCAGCCGAGTCATGCTACTGCATACCTATTATTCTATCATCTTTCTAAGGTTGTAAGTGGAATATGTGCTTTCTGTCCCAATCAGCCCTTTCAAATGATTGGGGACAAATATCAACTGAATCAGGGACAAGTCATGACAATATCAGGGACACATTTAAAATATTAGTGCTATTAACCTGACACATTGACAGGCTCAGAGCATAGGAATTAATACACATTTTCTGAGGTAAATGATGTTTATAACTCTTAATTGTTGTCATTATTTATTACGTGTAATTCACCACCTTTCCTCCAAAAGTCACTAGGTTTAGGAGGGATTAAGTGGGACAGAGTTAGAATTTGAGTCAAAATCAGGGATGTCTCTGGAAATCAGGGACAGTTGAGAGGTATGGTCCCTATTTATTCCCACAATGGTTTATGTCCTGTTCAGTGGATTTGCTCTTAGGGGTTGAGAGGTATGGGCATAAGCTATGCCCATTTCTGAATATTACTTACATCTCCGGGGCTGTCCTAATACAACTGCACCGACCAACACCTGCATGCCTAGGCCCATAATTGCATACCCATAGTTCCCCCACCTGCCTCTCCTCTACAGCACTCATCCTTACTGTGGGTGCAGATGGGGTATAAACACACCAATACACACTGCCCACTCTCCGCATGTCAGGAAACATGTCGTACATTGTGTCAACCCATGGGTTATCAGGCTTGCACAGCCTATTGGTCCGTGTATGTCTATAGCCTGGTTTGATGAATCATTACAGGGACTGAGTCTGATGATTAGTAATTTTTGGGGTGTCCCACAAGGGACATTGATGTCTTTGTTTCAAGATTAGACATGGCAAGTCTCTCCCACTGGTAGTATCCTGTCGGTGGTCTGGGAAGCAGTGGTGTGTTTACTTTTATTGTGTGTCTGTATGTCTCACCATCCTAGCTGAGGGGGGGGTGTTTGATGCTATGTGTTACACGTTTGTTGACTGGACCCCTCACCCCCATATGCACGGCCTTTGAACATATGTAATTCGTAACTGCTGTATCATATCCTAGCTATATACATGTGTATATTTACAGTCACACACACACACACACACACACACACACACACACACACACACACATATATATATATATATATATATATATATATATATATATATATATTTTTTTATTTATTTTATTTTACATTTGTTGACCGGGCTAGTCCAACTGGATATGTGTCCATTTTCAGTGGAGGCCCGGGGAGAAAAGCTCCAAAACTAAAACATACTAAAAATATACTAAAAGTAACACACAGAATACATCTAAAAACAAAAATATACTTAAAAATATATAAACATGTGATGCTAATGATTAGGAGATGGCATTAATATAGGGTAATTCATCTTCAGTTTAACATAGTATACAAAAAGAAATGTAAGTACAGTATCTGGTAGGTTTTGTGCATGGTAAGTAGTACTAAGTAATGACTGAGATTGGAATTAAGAGTGAAGATTTGAGTATAGATTGGGTACTTAAAGATTTAAGGTAGAAAAAAAATAAGGTTATGTGGGTAGCAGATAGATTAGAGAATAACAGCTAGGCAGGGTTAGTACAAGAACATAACCAGTGGTTGGAGAAGAAAAGTTTTAGGTTAGTTTTAAATAGTGGGAGAGAGGTTAGGGTTGTAAGGTCTTGTGGTAGTTGATTCCATATTTTACCAACTGAGTTAGAGAATATGGAGTCACCTGCTGAGTTGTTAGATAAGGAAGTATGAATCAACATTTTGTTAGCGGAGCGTAGATTTCTCAAGTTGTTATAAGGTTTTATGAGGGAAGAGAGAATAGGGATATTATTGGGTTGGTATAGGGCCTTATGGGCGATTATAAGTTGGTTAAAACGTAATAAGTGAGGTAATTCAAGCCAGTCTAGTTGTTTTAGGTTCAGACAGTGATGAGTCCTGTAAGGTGTATTTGTAGCAAATCTGGTGATGTTGTTATATGCTCTAGCTAGTTTGTTAAGATTATTTGTAGAAAGATTGTTAAATATTGGGGAAGCGTATAATAGGGTAGAAATTAAGTGGGTTCTAGCTATTGTGGTTCTGGCAACTGGTGTCAAGAAGGGTTTTATTCTATAAAGGGATCCAAGTTTTTTGTTAGTCAATTTTATTGTAGTGTTTATGTGAGTGTCAAACTTTAATTGATTGTCAATTGTGATTCCTAGGAGTTTGGTGGTGGGGTCAGGAGAGATAACAGTATTGTTGTTGGATGTAAGTGTAAAATGAAGTGGGGGAGACAAATGAGAGGGTTTAAAGAGCAAAAGTTTGGTTTTTTTGGGGTTGAGGAGAAGACAGTGGTTGGAGAACCATTCTTCTATAGTGGAAAAGGCTTTTTGTGTAATAGAATGAAGTTCAGTTTGGGATGAGGCAGAACAGATGATAGTAGAGTCATCAGCATACTGAATACAGGTGGAGAGTGGAGTAGAGAGATGAAGGTCATTTATGAAAATAGAAAACAGAAGTAGACCTAAAATATAGCCTTGAGGAACACCTAGGGAGGTGGGAAGGAGATCAGAAAGATGGTTTTGCCAGAGAACTGCTTGTTTACGGTTTTCTAGGTATGATGTAAACCAGTTCATAGCAAGATTGTTCAGTGAGAGGGACTTCAGTTGGTGGAGGAGAAGTTGATGATTAACCATGTCGAACGCTTTAGATAGGTCTACAAAGAATGCTGAGGAAAGAATATTGTTATTACGATTATTGTTGATAGAGTTAGTAAAAGATAGCAAGGCAGTGGTAGTACTGTGAAATGGCCGGAATCCATGTTGGCAGTTAGCAAGGAGATTATACTGAAGTAGGTGAGTTATTAATTGTTTGTGGATACATTTCTCCATAATTTTAGCAAGTGGAGAGAGTAGAGCTATAGGGCGATAGTTGGAGAACTCAGTAGAGTCACCACCTTTGTGAAGTGGGATGATGTGTGAGATTTTCCAAATCCAAATAGATGGAATGGTGCCTTCTTTTATAGTTCTATTGATCAATATGGAGATTGGGAAGGCAATGGCTTTGGCTCCTATTTGGAGGTATTCTGCTGGTAATTTATCAGCTGAGGGGGTAGTAGGTTTTAATTTTTGAAGTAAGGAGGAGATATAGGAGGTGGGTATAGGTTCAAGGTGAAAAGGGGGGGGGATGAAGCTTGGGCTTGGCAAATTTGAGGTATCAGGGTTTAGTTGATTTGCTAGATTTAATATAGTAGTAGTAAAGAAAGTATTAAAGGCATTTGCTGTTTGTATTGGACAATCAGGTTTGGAGTCTAGTGGATAAGGTGTGGCAACTTTGCCTGGGGAAAGTAGTGTGTTAATAGTAGACCAGAATTTTTGTGGCTGTTGAAGGGAAGATTGCTGAAGTTGGATATAAAAGTTCTTTTTATCTTGTAGGATGGCTTTTTTTGTTACGTTTCTTTGTTGTCCAAAAGTTTGGTGATCGATAGTGTCTTTGTGTACGCCATTTGGCCCAAGATTTATTTCTATTATGGATTAGTTTCTTAGTTGAATTTGAGAGCCATGGTGCTGGTTTGTTTTTCATTCTTATGGAACGCATTGGGGTATGACGGTCTAGGATTGCTAGGAAAGAGTTATTGAAGTAATTAACTGCTTCATTAATAGGGAGTGACTTAAGGTGAGACCAATTGCATTGTTTAAGTTCGGTTAGGAACAATTCGTTGTTAAAATGTTTTTTGCTACGGGCAGTTCTGACTGGAGTGGGGATACTTAAACTTGTTTTATGTCTAATAATGTATATTAGAGAGTGGTCACTAAGGTCATCTGGGAGGGTTCATGTTGTATAGTTTTGTGGTGGACAGTTTGTTAGTATCCAATCCAGGATGGTTTCTTTATTATTAACTTTATTTGTTCTGGTTGGTGAGTTTATAGCTTGTGAGAAGCCATACAGGTTAATCAGGGTGGATGGATTGGTGTTGTTACATAAGTACCAGTCAATATTAAAGTCTCCTAGTAGTATTGTTTCCTGAGGGAGATTTGAGGAGATCCAGTTTAATAAGTCTTCTAATAGTGCGTGATTTTTATCTGGGGGGAGATAGGTGCAGATTATGTTAACTGATTTGTGTGAGTTAAGTTGGAGTTTAGTAATAATTATTTCTAAGTTGTTGTCTAATGATAGTTTATGATTTATTTTGTTGATTTGTAGTCCTGTTTTGTAGAGAATTGCTACCCCTCCACCTTTTTTATTTGTGCGGTCTTGTCTAAAGATACAATAGCCTGGGGGAATAATTTCAGTATCTTTTATTGTGGGTTTGAGCCATGTTTCGGTTAGGCAGAGGATGTCAAATTGCAGGACATCTAGAAGAGCATGAATTTGTGGAATTGTGTTGCATATACTACGTATGTTTAGATGGGCTATAGAGAGTGATTTGGAGGGTTTGGTTGGTGGTAAAGGGATTATGTTAGGTTTGTTGCAGTTGGTGGGGGCTGGGTGATGGTTTGGGCCTGGGTTGGGGTGAATGTCACCATGTGTTAAGGAATGGATTAGTATAAAGTTGTAGTATTGGAGAGGTTTACAATGATAGTTGCATAATTTTCTAATATTTAGAATTGAGTATCTGATGTGAGTTAGGCGGTGATATTTGGCTTGAAAGTATCTGGGCTTGTAGATGGCATTAAAAAAGCTTATTGATGAAGGTGGAGAAGTTGTTAGAGTTTGTTGGGAAGGGATAGTAAGAGTAGAGAAGAGGGGTTGTTCATAGGAGGTTAAGAGGTAGGTAGTGGTAAGAGTTGTCAGGAGTGCGAGTACTAGTAACCATTGGTATTGGTTAGGCATGGTAGTAGAGTGTAGTAGATATTAGAGGAGAAGGAGAGAAGTGGGGGTTGACTTTATGTAGGATAATACAGATAGTAGTGGGAGGAGATTTATACTTGAGGGGAGTAGAGGAATAGATATAGGGTGTGGCTGTTGTAGATTCTATGATTGGCTGTCGATAAAAGGGGGTGGGAGTATGAGGGTATAAGCTAAGAGGTACTGGGGCGGGTGGGAATTGGGGGCAGGGTAGGGGAGCAGAGTGAGCCCGAAGGGCGAACGGAGCGGGAAGACACAAGAGAGTATATTGCTAAGGAAAACAATCTGTAGAGTGGAAGAAGGAGCAGGTAGGTCAGAGATGGAGTGCAAGTTTAGTTGTTAAGTCAGCTAATGTGTAGAGTTATAATATGTTACTAAACTAGAGTGTGGTATAGGAAAGGTGAGGAGGAGAGGGTAAGAAGGAGCAGGTCAGGAAAGAGACTCTGTTTAAAAGACTAGTAAGTGAGGTATAAGGAAGGTTAGAAGAAAGTCTATGAGGAGAAAATAGAGAGATGGGGAGGCACCACCTTGTGGCCAGTTATTTAACTGCAATGACTGGTTTCTAAGCAAGGGGCTAAAAAGAAACAAAGTGAAAAAGTAATAATGTTAAAAGAAAGAAAGGAATAGGAGTAGATGTGAAGATATAAATTGAGATTCAGCACTAGTTGAAGAAAGGGAAAAGGGGGTTATTGACTGCTGGCTGTTCTGGAGGGAAGCTAAACTAACCTATGAGAGTCTATTTTAGTTAGCACAGACATACAAAACAGGACATACTTTCACTGTCTTATTGAGTAGTTTTCTCAGGGAGCTGAAGGGTATGACCTTAGTTGGAGAAATTTCTGTGCTTCCAGGAGGGTAGTAGGCAGGTATATCGGTGCTTGAATGGACCAGATAACCAAGTTTCACTGTCTTATTGAGTAGTTTTCTCAGGGAGCTGAAGGGTATGACCTTAGTTGGAGAAATTTCTGGGCTTCCAGGAGGGTAGTAGGCAGGTATATCGGTTTTTGAATGGACCAAATAACCAAGTTTCACTGTCTTATTGAGTAGTTTTCTCAGGAAGCTGAAGGGTATGACCTTAGTTGATGAAATTTCTATGCTTCCAGGAGGGTAGTAGGCAGGTATATCGGTGCTTGAATGGACCAGATAACCAAGTCTCAGGTTAGTTCAAACCTCCAAGATAAGACGCTCAGCAGCCAGGTAGAGAGCGGGGAAAAGAAAATGCCTTTTCTTTTGCAGAAGACGACGCCTCTGCCCAATGAACACATTTGCTTACATCCCTGGGGCTGTCCATATAGGCCCACATCAGCCAACACCTGCACACCTAGACCCATAACTAGCTACCGATAGTTCCCCCACCTGCACCTCCTCTACAGCACCCATGCTTATTCTGCATCCTGGTCGGGTCTGAACACACCACTACACGCTGGCCACTCTCCACTTCACGGGACCCATGTCATACATTGTCTCGACCCATGGGTCATCAGGCTTTCCCACTCTTGTATTCTGGGCATGTACACAGCCCAGCCAGAATATTCGGCATATCACCTTCTTTTGGTCTTGTCAATTTTTGGGGTGTCCCGCAAGGGACGCTCCTATCTGTGTTCCAAGATTAGATTTCACGGGTGCACTGTGTACCTCCACCAGTTGTATCCTGCCTGTGGTCTGGGGACCAGTGGACTATTTACATTGTTTGCGGGTTTGTGTGTATGTTTCCTGTGTCCAGCTGGGGGGGGGTGGAAGGTCATGCTACGTGTTTCATGTTTCTTGCTTGAGCCCCTCACTTCCATTGTCATAGCCTGTGAACATATGTCATTCTTGTGTGCTGTTTCCTGTCATATCTGTGTATATCTACGCACACACACACACACACACACACACACATATATATATATATATATATATATATATATATATATATATATATATATATATATATATATATATATATATATATATGTATATATATATATATATATATATATATATATATATATATATATATATATATATATATATATATATATATATATATATATATATATATATATATATATATATATATATATATATATATATATATATATATATATATATATATATATATATATATATATATGTGTGTGTATGTCTGTAAAGCAATGCATGCCCCATGCAAATGCACTTACACACACTTACTGGTGTTTATATATGCTTAAACCTGCTTACTAGTGCCTTATTCATTATGACACTGATGCTTCGCTCCAGTTCACTTTTAATTGTTATTTTGCAGGTTATACAGCAGACAGATGTCAAAATATATTCATGTACAGATTACCGATGGTAAATGGTATGTGATGTAGTGGGATTCAGAACAGGAATGTCTGTTTGTTAGGCGGTTGCTCTAAATAATACACTATTGCTGTGCTGCTTCATTTGCATATATACCCATATACCCATGACTCTTGGCTCCCCAAACACCCACCCCAATGCCTCACTAACACTGCAGTCATCCATTCTCCAGTTGGATTCACGGTATATCTACACCACTACACATTGACCACTCTCTACTCCTGTAGACCCATCCCATCTGATGACTCACTCCACGTATCCTCAAAACTCCCAAACTTTTAGTCCACAAACATTGGTGATATGAGCGACCAAAAGGACACTATTCGCAATTTTTGGATTATCCCACATGGGACACGCATGTCTTTATGTCAAGATTAGACTCTATACTTCATTACATCCGTACTCCCATTAACATGACACTACAATAAATTAATAAGTATGACTATGTGGTAACGCACACGTTACACATGACAGCCTAATTATGTACGTGTTTGGCATATTTCTTTTACAAATAAACCGGTTTAGTAATTGGCATTGCTGTAGCAGGCAGATCACAGGAATGATTCCATGTGTGAGAAATTCCTCACATTTGATTTTTTTCAGCATAGCACTGACTTCGGACATTGTACACACTTCTTTATTTTAGCAGTTTCGTCCCTTCCCTCTTATGCACAACCTATTATTCTATCTACTGTCGAGGTTTGCAAGGGCACATTCATGTTATTTATGTCTGCAAATGGAATGAATGTGTTACAGAGAATGTACTTCTACATATAGATGTCTGCATGTGTGTATGCATATATACTTATAACGAACTCGCTGACTTCCACGAGGAGGTTAGAACCAGCCCATCCAACCCTGGCATGCCTGGATCCATAATTTCATACCCATAGTTCCTCCACCTTCAACATACACGTATACCATCCATTGTCCAGTTGCTATCGCAGCCATGACACACCTCCACACATTGCCCTCTCCCAAGCATAAGGGACCCTACACGTATATTGTCCCAATCCATGTATTCTCAGTCTCTCTTATCATTTAGTCCTTGAACATACCTGCCCTTGCTTGTGTAATGGTCAGATGGCCAAACATTCTATACATTTTTGGGTAGTCCCACCAGGGACTACCCTCTGATTGTAAAGTAGACTTAGCAGATCAACAATGTTACTTCCATTGGTAATATCCTGCCTGTGGGGTGAGTAGCAGTGCTTTGCTCACTCCTGCCCAGCTTGATATGACATACTCTGACAGCGCTATATAATACTGGGGTTGCTGTTGATTCCCTTCTCATTCCATTTGTATGCTTTATTGTTACGTTGTTCATTATTCATATATATATATATATATATATATATATATATATATATATATATATATTATATACCTGTGCATACTTATATACATTTCCTATGCTGGACACTACTTACACCCACGCAAGTGCACTCAGACTTGTTTACTGGTACTTATATATGTTTACTGCTGCTTATTTGTGCTTACACCTGCTTACTAGTGCCTTATTCATTATGACAGTGCCACTTTGATTGAATGACATTTAGTTAAACATTTCATGCGATACTATTATGTTGGTTTTACAGCAAAACAACATTCATTCCACATGGAAAATGATATGTGCTATTGTTGGGCTTGAACTGTGAATTCATGTTCGTTAGGCGGATGCTCTAAACACTACACTATTGACGTTTACGTTGATTCCGCATGTTTTTCTCTATTTGAATGATTTTGATGTGGAAGCTATGCTCAACGGAGGGCAGCGATGTGCAAACACGCAACGCTTTGCTTACACCTTCAATATTGCAATACAAATGTATAATAGGGACACGGGGAATCTAATTGTGGACGTTCTAGTGACGGCACTCAACATTCCACTACGTGCTTGTGTGTTTACTACTTCGATTTTATTTCATTGTTTGTGGACACTCTTGTGTGCTTAGCATACATTTCAGTATCCATGGACACAAAATTACTGACTTACTATTAGAGGCGGGCTCTAATAGCAAGCATAGAAGGTTGTGCAACTGTCGGGGCATGTTTACGACTCCGTAGAGCATTTGTACATGCCCCCTGCACTCGCACACGTTTCCTGTGCACGTTAAGCATGCGGTGGCGCACCCTCATACATATTCATATGGTGCTGCTGCATCATCTATAATGAGGACGCTCGGTACAAGGCTAAAACTGTCCTTGCGCCAAGCTTCTTGAATCCCAGGGATAGTGAGCATTTTCGTGTTGACAGTTGCGCTTCATCAGACCAGTCTGATGAAGGGTTGGTGTTAATGTGAAAACACTCATTATGTAAACCAGTCTGATGAAGTGTTGGTGCCAACAGGAAAACACTCACTATGTATATACATTAAACCATAATTTTATCTGGATTTACCCAGCCATGTTTGCAGCCTGTTAGTGTTCTACTTTTTTGGATTTTATTTTGTATTATAGAGACAGCTTAATTCTTGCAGCAGTTTGTTTTGTTTGTATGTATTTAAATTATATTTTGCAAAACCAAGGCAAGCCATTACCCATAACTCAAATGACTTTAATGACATAGTGAATGGTTGTCTCAAATAAAGAACTGGTGTCAAAATCATGATCTGAAACTAAATTCCAAAAAATGCATTATTGTATCCTTTGGAGGTCATCTACCACAGCTGACCTAGTTGTTCAGGATTTGGGAACTTATGTGGACAGTGACCTACCTTTTGACCAACATGGGTCTGTTGTTGTAAGAACACCCTTCAATATTGCATGGATTATAAGCAAAGGGATTAAGTGTAGATCAAGGGATGCCATTGTTCCCCTTTACTCACCTCTCATTAGGCCAACCACTGAATATAATGTTCTCTTTGGCATGTATCTGTCCAGACACATGCAACAACTGGAATGTCGACAGAGATACCTTACTAAAAGGATACAAGGCCTAAACAACATGTCCTACATGGACTGACTCAAAGCCCTGTCACTACACTCAGTATCTTACAGACTGCTAAGAGGTGACATGTGTCTGGCATACAAGGCATCCTCCAACCCATTGCTGATGGATTTACTGCACATCAGAAAGTCAGATGAGATCAGAAATACCCTGTATAGAGATCAAACCTCTTACACAACATCAGTAGAATGGTTTGGATGAGCAAATATATTTTACAGAGGATACCACTGCTGTGGAACAGACTCCCTAGCCACATAAAACAAAGTTCTTCTCTATCCATTTTCAAGTGCAACTTAGATCTATGGATGGGAAACAGAAACGTTAACAGAGGACTGCTCCTTCTACTAGTATTGGACAGAAGCAGCTTCCAAATCATTTATCCCATGCATGGATCCCCTCAAATTATGTATGGTATGATCCCACTTATTTTCATTAGGGTTGATGTATAATTATCACCCATGGAATGGGTAAGGCCAATCTATAACCAAATGGGATAAGTTATTTCAAGTAAAGAAAGGGAAATTGAATAGGCTTAAAATGACCCACAAGGGCAGCTAGGCTAGTATGTAGAAGACCATAGAGGAGATAAACAAGACAAGGATAACTATGATACATAAAGGCAGAGGACAAAAGATGGAAGTGGAAACTTATATGCCTCTCTCTTTGATTAGTGTCAATATCAAGATTTTGGCAAAGGTATTTTCATGGAGGCTGGATAAATATTAACAAAAATAATATAAGCAGTACAAAATGACTTTGTGCAGACAAGGCAGGAAGAAAAACTGGTGGAACTTTCTAGAATTTATACACAAAGACGAAAAGAAGCAGGAAGGGAAGGGTGTAATTGAGCTCTTTGTCTTGCAAATTGCCTTTAACATACTGAGATGTAAATTCTTATGGAAGACACTGTAGCAAAGGTAGGTAGGGGAAACATTCATATGTTGGATACGGAACATACACCAAGGCCCACAAAATTAAATACTCATAAATGAAGGAGTATCTGAGAAGACAAAGATAGACAGAAGAACTAGACAGGTGTGCCTGCTATCCTCAGTCATGTTTACAATTATGGATAAGCAGCTGGCAATGGAAGTCAGACAAAATTTAGCAATGCTGGAAGAAAAGAAGAACATAACATCTCATTTTATTTTATATGCAAATGATTGCATGGTACTGTCAGAATATGTGGATCCCACAACTGGAACTATCAGAGATACATATGAGACATTTACAGAAATGGTGGGTCTCAGATGCAACAACAAAAAGACACTGGTAATGAGATTAGGAACAGGGAAGGGAGGAATATGTGAGATAAGAGGTGGAGTTGCTCAATTATCTAAGGCTCTATTGTGGGATTATGATGAGCATATATCTTAACTGTCCAGATTTTCGCAGAATGTCCAGATTTTTGTCTCATATTTTTGGTCTGTTTCTCTTTGGTTTTATGGCAAATCACTGAGGACCGAAGATACTAAATAATGATATACATTTGATTTCCCAATATCATATCCTTTAAATACTAACATACTCACTTTCTCCAAAAGATGGAGAAATCACCCTTTCTTTCTTTATTTAAAAATGAGTCTGTAAAAAGTGAAAAAGGTAAGATACCTTAGTTTTATTGGTTAAACGTTAGACTTGAAAAACACACTCTCAATAATTCAAAAAATAAGTCAGGACCTTAGGTAGCCTTACTGAGAAGTGTCTAATTGAAAGGTTATCTGGGTTTATGTCCAAAGCTGTGAGGGTTATGCCGCCTTATTCTTCCGTAGGCTTTAGTGTCCTTATGTCTGTTCTGTAGTGCTCGGGTGCACTGCTGTATCCCTAAATTGTCATCCTTATTGCACCTAAAAAAGTTATAGAAAAGTCCTGGATGTGGGGCTGAAAAATTAGTGCAGGTTAAAACCTCAGTCCAGGTTACAATCTCAGTGCTGGTTCCCTTTATTAGTGTCAGCTAAACTTTAGAGGTTAGATGAAAGAAAAGAATAGAGATCCAATTGCTCGTCAAATAATTTTATTAAATAGGAAGCTATCCGAGCACTGTCCAGTGCTGGTTAAGTAGTGACAGAGGAGCTCTATTTATTCACAAGTTGAACGGTGTATCCCAGGAGCTTAACCAATCACCGTGGCTGGGTGTGGAAATGGCAAATGCCTTTATTCCATCATTGGTGATGATGTATTCTGAAAGCCAAGGAAACCCTGCCATTAAACATATTATAAAAACTTCAAGTTTGTGGTGTTACAAACAGATAAAAACTTAAAATATTAAAATAGAGTTTAAGTTAACACACCTCTAAGTTTGTGAGTAGTACCATTCTGAATTTGTGGCTTTATAACACAAAAAATAGAATTCCAACTTTAAGTACATGTGCTGAAAAAACCTTACTTGCCAATAGTCCCTTTAATTATGTTCCAGTTCTATAGATGTAACAGCAGTGTTTATTTAAAACGAAAATGCGGTCATATTTTCTTATTTATTCTTCTACTCTTTTAAATTTTAATGAAAGGTTTCAGGAAGTGTTGCGTGCAAAGACAATATGCTTAGTTGATCATGGTGGTAGAATCAAATTAATGAACAAAAGGGGTAATGATTAAGCACTGATCTTAGCTGGCACTTTTATATTCTTCTTTAGGGAAGCTTCCTGGTGGTGCATAACATGTTACTCCTAAAGGTATGAGAGGATCCAAGTAAGTTGTGAATAAACAAGGGAAAACAATTAAAATAAATAAGAAAAAATTTAAGTAAATAAAATAATTGAAATTAAAATTTAAGTAATTCAATTATACTATTAAATAATAATTCAATTAGACTATTTCTTCCCCCCATCTTGGGAGGGCATTACTCACACAACTGGGACACTGCATTTGCATTGCGTTAACATCATATCCTTTGGAAAATGTATGCTAACAAAAATCCTGTTATTCTAGCTGCTTTCTAAGCTTACTAAAACAATATTTATAATCTGTCCCTATTTTAATACATTTGTTCCCCCATTATTTTAGTCTTTGTCTGTATTTCTTGTGCTAACAGGTTGAAAGATACGATGATGAGAGAGACAACAGAGAAAAAGCTAGAGGAAGTTGAAAGAAAGTTAAAGGATTCTCTCTGCAGTATGGGAGGAGGGTAGAAGACTCATACAGAGCTTGAGAGAAGTAAGGCGGCAAGAATAATGAGTTTACCAATAATCTCCGATCATCTGTACAGCATTCAAATAGATCTTAGGGACAAAAGGCTACAACAAATGCAGAAAGACATAGAAGACTTTGTCACTAAAGGCAAAGGAAAAACAGTGTGCAAGGTAAAATGAGAATAAATAGGAAAAGGGAGTCAGAGGTTCCCATATATATGTACATATGTACTGAAATGTAACATCATTCACTGGATTAAAACAGAACAGAAGGAGGTTAAGCAAAAATGAGTAATTGAGAGTGAGACACTGAGAAATTTATTAAAGGACAAAGATGAAGTTGCAATAAAAGAACTGAGAAGGATGAAGTATGTTGGGTGAAGGTAACCCCAAAGATTATGGGGATCAGAAGGCTGGGCACAAAGATATTGAAGAAAAATGAAAAAAATATATAAAGAAGAAATGGGATAGCTCAAGGGAAAGATTTGGTATGTACAGAAATGACTGGTGAAAAAAAATTAAAACAATGAAGGTTTGAATATAAAAATGCAGAATACTACAGGCACAGTGGTGGAACTACCTGGTAATCCAGGACACCTTAAAAAATAATATAGTATGGAAAAGGTTGGAAAGGAGGTCAACACGAGAGAGAGAATGGTACCCTGAATAGAAAAGACATGGTTAAGAAGCATCCCTCTCAACTGCCCTGATTTTTGCTGAATGTCCCGACTTTTGTCTCATATTTTTGTTCTTTTACACATAAAATTTGTGATTTTCTGGCAAATCACTAAGGATTGAAGTCACCAAATAATGACATACATTAGAGTTTCAGGCTTTATATCTTTTAGAAAATGTATTCTAACACAAAACCTGTTATTCTAGCAACGTTCTAAGTTTCTATGAGCAGTATTTAAAACTTGCCCATATTGCTGGACCTTTGTCCCTCCATTATTTTAGGCTTTGTCTATATTTCTTGTGCTAAGAGGTTGAGAGCTATGTTAAGAAGGCAAAGGACCAAACAGATCTACAAAGAGTTAACGGAAAGAAGGGAAAAAGTTGAAAAAGAGAGAATGAGAAAATAAATGGAAAAGGAAGGAAGAATGGATGTGAGTTGCAGGATACTGGAGGAACATGATTCAGGCAGTGAGACACATGCATAAAGCAAATGGAGTGGAAGGTCAAAACCAGAGAATAGTGCACAGATGGTATCTAATGCACATGAGACTGGTAAATGAAGGCAGAAAGGAGGATAACAGATGCTGGGTGTGTCAGGAGGAAGATGGATGAATGATGCATATGTTCAGGAACTATTGTAGGCACAAGAAGTCTGGAAACAGACACAAAATATTTGGAGAGACCTATGTTAAGAGAAAGCAGAGTATATTTGAGAATTCTGTATACAGGGCAGAAGGAAGACAGGAAAGAAAGAGAAATGAATATTATTAGACTAAAGAGTACAGAAGTTTAAACTATTATCACTCGAAACTGGAAGGGGTCAAAAACAGTACAGGAGCATAAATTACACAAGCGAATACTTGACATGGGGAGAAGATGGCACAAATTGACTAGGATGAGGAATGGGGGGGGGGGCAAATTAAAAAGTAGTGGAAAAATGTATTAGAATGTTATAAGAGTATAAATCATACCAGTTGAAAGGAGAGGGCGAACCCAAAGGAAAACCAAAAGGGGTAGGGTAGGGATAAGGATTAGGAGATGAAGCAGCCAACTGCTGATGAGCTATGGTGCACCATGCATGAGGATCACAAGTGAATGTAATATACTATATGAGATTAATCAAGTTAAAGAAAACAGTAAAAATGGAAAGGAAATCAAGGCATACAAACAAAATAAAAAAAGAGGAGAAAGAAGAAGTGAAAGGAAGAATTAAATGAGAGGAGAGGTACTTGGACTTATGTCAAGGAAATGTTATATGAGCAGAGAATGACAGTTCATATATTATGATGGGAAACTAAATAAAGAAGTGAAAGAAAGTGAAGGAGAATGGGATACAGAAATGAAAATAAAATAAATTCAAGATGCAAAAACCATAGAATGTAGATAGAGATGTAATTGAAAACACTTCAAGTCAGCTTATGAAAGACCTCTTGGGAAAAGCTGAACAAAGCTAAGTATGGGACAACAGACGGAATTTCAGCTTAGGCACATCCTCCCAGAAAGTGAATGAGGTTAATGCAATTAAGACTATTAACAGATAATGGAATGAATTAATAGAAAGGAAGAGAAAAAGCAGTATAATGATAAGGAAGAGCATAGTGAGAGTGAAATAGAAAGGAACAGGAGGCAGTACACAGAAGAGAGAGGATACTGCAGTAAATAAATTAATTTCTGAACAGTTGAAAAATTATAGAGAGATGGAAGGCATAAAATATAGAGCTGCAATAGTTTTATAAGATGAGAAAGAAGTGTAAAATGAAATATTAGAAGAGAAAGAAAAAAACACAAAGTTCAAGAGATGTGAGGGGGAACAGATTGAGGGAAAAGTGTGGAAAATTAAAAGGAAAAGGAATATAACTGATGATGTGAAGGAAAACAAAATATTTGGTAAAGTCATTCTCAACATGTCTATAGGATCTTATACAGTGATGGGCATTGACGATAGCAAATGAAAGATATAACAGCAAAAATGAAAGAGAAAGGATCATAGAAAAAATGAGAAAGCAGTTATATAAAAATAGAACTAAAGATTGAGAACAATGCTAAGGCAAGAAACAAACAGAGAATTATAAAATTGAAAGAGTTAATGCAATAAAGACGAGCAAGAAATTAGTAGTAAGGGGCAGATAAAATGAAAGTGATAGGTTTAATTTTCCAAAGAAGATTTGTCTTTCTTTTTTTTTAATTTGGATTCAGTGAAAACGATAACAACTTTAGACATAGTTACCATTCATGCAAATGTGGAACAAAATTTACAATTGGACATGATATTATTTTCAACAAAATCAAATATAGTCCCAGTAATAGACACTTATTAGTTTCTGATGGTTATTAATGCTAGGAGCATTAGTAATAAGTTTTTTAGTGTACAATTTGCAATGTTTCCACAAAACTGAGGTTGATATTGTTTGTAAAACATGGTTAAAGAACAATGACTAGAAATCAGTTCTGTCAGGGTATAAATGTGTTTACTGTAACACTGATTCTAACAAAAATCAAATGGAGGTGTTATGATAGGGATTAAAGATTGTTATGAAAACTGTGACTATTACATATTCAGTGAAAGCACAAACACTGTAGATTTTGTAACTGTGGCAATAAAGACAACACTGGAAAATATAACAATTGTTGCAGTATATAGACCAGCAAAGCAAGTCCTAATGACCTAGAGAAATTCATATATTCCTTGCATGAAACATAGGAAGGTGTAATAAGAGCAGCTGGGGATTTAAATTTGTCAGAAATAGACTGGAATAGTATTAATTCAATCACATTAGTAAAGAAAGTATTTGCAACATATGTTCAGGAACAACATTTGCTTCCAATTTAAAAAAAAATAACTATCAGGGAATGAAACATAGCAATTGTTTGTGTTCCTAAAGAAATTATTGTTGTCTCATGTAAGGTTTTACTACTATTGATGTGTAGTGATCATGGGGTTATAAAGGATAAATTGCTGTTACATAATGTTGCCAAACTGAAATCCAAACCAATGCAAAGATTACTAACAAGCCAAACAGTCACTATGTAAAACTAATTGGAGTGATGCATTTGGTGGAAAAAACACAAGAAAAAATGTGACAGTTTTGAAGGAGAAATTGTTTGAATGCAAAAAAAAAAATGGTTAACATCAGGATCAAGGAACACAAGATCAGGAAAATGTAATTCCATAAGAACAAGATACATGATTATGGTGAGACAGACAAAAAAAAATATAAGAAATGGGAAAGAAGTCAAACTACAATGTTAAGAACTGAAATAAACAATCTGGACCAACAAATTAAACAAGATCAAGAGAAATTTGATGATAATTTATATAAAGAAATTGAGCATAATATGAAACCATTTTATAGGTACATAAGATATGATAGGAGTAAAGACATGCAAATTGATAAACTCTGTGTGGAGTCTAACATTTTATTCACAGATACAACAAATTATAGATATATTTACAAAACATATGCAGAGCAGTTTGAATCCGCAAATGGGATGATAAATTGCTCAAGTACCATCCAGGTAACCTCAGATGGTGAAATCAAAAGAACTACACAAACCAAACCGAAACGAAGCACATTGAGGAGACAGAATTAGAAATAATGGCTTGAGAACAATTAGGCATGAACTTACAATACAATTACATTTGTTATTCACTAGGTCATATAGATATGGGGAGATTCCTCAAGAATGGAGAGATGCACTTGTTAAACCTATCTTTAAGGGAAAGGAAAGCAGGACAAGCCCAGAGCTGTAGAAACCCATAAGTTTACTTTCTTGTTGTGGGAAAAATAATGGCAAAGGTTACATCAGATAAATTATTGCAAGAATTGGAAAGGTTGGGACTCACACCATATATCAGCATGCATTTGTTTAAAATAGATATATTAACACCGTACAATGATGCTTTTTAACAATATAATAACAGCTAGGAATGAAAAATTGCACTGTGGTAACTAATATATATTTAACTTCAGCATTTGACAGGGTTCTACACAAAACAATGATCAATAAATTAGAACAACTAGGTATTGATATACTCTTGATATGATGGATAGCTAAGTAGCTTACACATAGGACATGACTAGACACATGAGATTTAGTAGACTTAATTCAATAGGTGAGCATTTAATACATCACACAGTGATTGAAACTGTAGTTGCACTTAAGGACCTGAGTATATCGATAGATCCAACTTTGAGTTTTACTAATCATATGAAGCAAATAGTTAATGATAGTTATAGAACTATAGGTAGTATAAAATGATACATGGGGTCTAAGAAATCAAAAATGATGAAATCATTTGTTGGTTACATTAGACATATACTTGAGTATGGAATAACAATATGCAAACCTTATAAGAAAACAAGCATGAGTAAACTGGAAAGCGTGCAGCAGAAATATACCAAGGGCATCCATAGATGTGAAAATTTAAGTTCTCATGAAAGACTAGAATAACTGAACTTGTGCAGTGTCTCATATAGATATATAGGCCATGCAGAGACAACTACCTCTAGGAATGTTTGGGGTTATCAAAAAGTAGTTAGAGAATCATCAGATAACCTTTATGAAAGATTCTACATGAATGTGGAGTGCACTTACTGGTTCTCTGAAAGAGTAGCTGATGCATGGAACAGACTACCAAATTACTTTAAAGCAAGTACTAGTTTAGATATTTTTAAGAACAACCTTGACACTTATTATGGGAATAACTGTTTTGGTATATTGGCAAGCTAGGAGGGCGTTATTGCTAGTGTCTGAAATAGTTGTATGTATGTAAATAAACTTAAAAAGTATTTAACTCTGCAAATTCATATGTGCTGGAGAGAAATATTAAAGAACTAAGGCTGAATATGCAAACATTTTACATTGCAGGGATATGTGTATAAAGTATTGAAATGAGGAAAAAGAAGCTCACAAAAACAGAAACAGCATTAAACATCAAGAAGTGTTAAAGTTTTAAATGTTCTATCTTGGGAAATAACTGGAATACCATAAATTAAAGTAAAAAAAATAAACCAGGTTGATAAAATCTGCCTCTAAGAAACTGGGATAGTACTCCAACAGGAAATTATAAAATTTGATTTTCAATTGTATGTACGTTTGGAAAAAAGGAAAAAAATGATCATGCAACTCGTAAATTAATGACATGTTTACAATTCAGCTGTAATATTTACTCAAGGATGATTCATAAGACATATGTGTGCATATTTGTGGAGCTTACAATCATAGAACAAAAGCTGAGTTTTTAAATGCATAAACTGCTTCAATAAAAATAAATGTAAGACATACGTCAAACAAACATTAGTACTCTAGTAGGAGGATTTTTAAAGCAAGTGAATCTGTCTACAAAGCTATGAAAGTCATGTAATAAGAAGGCAATATCAGGATTCTGTATACATTAGAAGAAACACATACTAGAAATATTTATTGTACTTGGTAGATAAATATAGCAATTTTAACAACAATTTTAGCAACAATTTTAAATAAAAATAAGAATAGTACTTTGAGTAAAACTTTTATATAGTTCAAACAAAGAAGGGAATGTGGTAGACTGTGTTATTGTGAAATCAATTTCAAATTATGATACAAGTGAGAAAAGACAGCTGTTATAAACCAGTCAAGATACTGGTGAAAACGAAAGGAGAAACAGATAATTGAAAATTCTGTGTGGAATAGTAATGTGCGATAAACCAGAGTATATCAGAAATTCTGATCTAATGTGCTATGTATATACTATATAATATACAATTGGTGAAGTGCTATAGTACAACCTGTCTCATGTATCCATGTGGTAAACAGCTGTTGAAAAACATGTTTGTAACCTACAATAGCAGAGATGTTTACCATTCACTAATGGATATTTGGAAACCAAGAGCTGAGACTATTGTGGGACCCTAACTGGAAGAAACTATGAAGGAAAACAAAGAGTATAACCATAGATGTACTCAAGGAGCACTTAGCATGTCAAGGTCGACAACTGTAAGGATGTTTATTTTTAAAATTGGCTATCCAACAATAAATTGGTCTATAAGTACCCTGAAATACATTAAGCAAAATGTGAGCCTCTGTCCTTTTCCAATTAAAAATGAACTTTGCTGTTAAAAGCTACACTTAACTTAAACTGTCTCTGGTCTAGCATATCTACTACAACTGGTACCACTACTGTAAATACATACTGATAATGTTTTTCCATTTTTCACTAAAATGTTCATCTCAATAATTCTAGTGAAACTGAAAAAGGTCATGAGTAGGACTGGGACATCAAAATTCTAATATGTGTACCTCAAATGCAGATCAGTCCAACAATAATGTTATTTAGTAACAAGAATGTTATTTAGTAACAAGAATGTTATTTAGTACAATGCTTGATGAAGAAGTATATGAAGCTAAGAAAATGAAAACTGTTATGGCATTTTTCTGCTTTCAAGTACCTTTTGATGATTTAGAGAGGAATACACAATGGAAAGTTATGCAAAAATATTTACTCAAAGGAATTGATAAGAACCATTAGTTCCAGTCGCAGTATCTTGCCAATGTAAGAGTATCTAAGGATGGTGAATACATTGATTCCAGGTTAGGAAGGAAGTCTAGCAGGGTTGCTTTCTGGCAGTTTGGTTATTTCTCAAATATGTTGATGACTTCATCAATGAGATCTGAAAATTAAAATAAGATATTCCTAAAATAAGGGAAGGAAAATGCACAGTACTTGGTTAGAAGTCTTCCTTCAGATCAGATGTGAAACGGTGGTCACATCTGCTTGAGTAGATGGTAGCTCAGGTGGCTGTAAAAGATCCTATAAACCTATCGAAAAGAAAAAGGGAAAGTTACCCTAATGCCCTGGCCAAATTTCCTCTAGTTGTATACATACCAACTCAGGTCTCCCCTAAGAAGCCCCTAGCCCAAGTGAAACAAACCTGGTCAACTAAAAACAAATAAATAAATAGATCAGTAACTAAGTATGCTAATAACCTACTACTGAGGGCTTTAAGTGTTTCAAACTTAAAAAAAACAACAAAGGAGTTTCTTAAAATAGTAGAAATTATGGAAAAGTAGAATTTAAATGTTCCTTTACTGTTGATATATAGATAAAGCCAGAAGTGACTTCAGTCCCTGATGCATCCCATGTACATATCCCCCTCAATGCCCATCACTAATCGAGATCAGTCCAAGGTCTGTATTTTGCTAAATGGGACCCAGATCTAGGCATATCACTGGAGATTTACAATATCACAATTAAGGACAAGTCCTGGCTCTGTCACCAAACAGCCTGAGTCCTGGTCCTATGAGAAAGAGTCTCAGTGCATATCCCAGTAAGGCTGCAGCAGATGTCACATTAAAGCCATTAATCAGAGACTGATGCAGGTAATCAAAGGACCTAGCTATTCCATGCACTTATTCTATTAAGTTTGGGGGGTATTTATTTAGTTTGTTAGTTAGTTATATTTGTTTACTGGGTAATGTTCTGATTAATGCTGACTAATTTCCAGCACAGCCTGGATCAAATGCAAGATATTTCACAAAAGAATAACAGAAATTCATATCAATTACAGAATAATTCACAGTAATTGTATAGAAAAAAAGCAGTGCATGTGTGATGTAGTGTCATAGTAGTTTCCACAAGTGACATCTTCAATGGCCTCATCTCTTCCCAAATGTCTCAGAAATGTTCTACTTTCCACCAGAGAAACACATGCATTCTTTGTTCCAATCTCTGAAGTGAGGTGAGCAGGCTATACCTCACATCTCCTCTCCTATGCCAAAAGCAACATGTGCCAGGGCTCCTAACTGAATCTGAGTGAACTAGGCAGCTATCAAGGCTTTATCTTTGTGCACCATCATAGCAGCCATCATGTAAAAGGTAATGTAGCGAAAAATAAATTTATAATTTTCAGTGAAAAATGATAAATGCAAACTATATTTAAATGTTCAAAGATTAGAATTAGTGTTTTGTCTTACATATTTATATCTACTTTTATCTATTTTTCTATTATCTACTATCTACTCTAATTGCTGGAAATTACACGCTCAGCAGTTAAAAACTAAAAACAGACAATGCTATCACTAATCTGTATCCCTTGAAAGAAACGTGTGAAGAATTGCATGAATCTGCTTTGTTGATAGCAGTCAAAAATAAAGCAAACATTTGGGGACAAGACAAAAATGATGTTTATCCAAAAAGTATATTAGTTGATTAAATTATTTTGGTCTCCTAGAATTTATCTGTTATTTATATTAGTGGATAGATTGGGGTAGATAACATTAGAATGTTACATGAAGGCCTGCTGCTGATTACATTACAATTTTTAATTCCTGTAAACAGCTATTAGAAACAGATGGCAAATGCAAACTATGTTTATAGATTGAATGGATAGAATCAGTATCTGTCCAATGATATTTAGTTTTTTACATTCTCACACAGAGTTTAAAGGATATTTTTCATCATTTAAGAATCCACATGGGAATTTGTCCAGATAGAGATTAACAGGCTGTAAGCCTAGAGGATGTTGTCATTGTGGTTACTGAGGTCACTGTGTTCATGTCAATATGTGATTAAAACAAAATCTTTCTCTAGTAGAATCACTTATAAGATATTCCATATAAATGAACTGATTACATGTGACATGGCATGGATTTTCAATTTTGCTACATGCCAATGTGGAGTATTTTTATGTGGGAGAAACTTCCGATCCTTTTAAACAAAGAATGTTGTTACTTATCAGTGACCTGAGATGATTGAGACAACATAGTGCTTTGGTTCAACATAGGGACATAGAGATCACTATCCTAGTGCCATATATTATTTGATAGGTGTAGGTAGGATTAGTTACTCCTGGTCTAACAAATTTGACAAAAAATGTGGACACTTCTCCTTAAGGAAAAAAAAAATGTGATTATTAATTTAGATGCCATCTATGGTTTTCATTTGAATGAAATTGTGTAATAAATATGTTCACCAGCAGATGGCAACCATTAAACAGTTTAGGTATTTAGGAATAATTTATTATATTTGTTGGTTTTGGTTTTGGGGTATGCATTAATTATCAAATGAAATAAAGATTTTATACATTGTGAATTTTACAGTGAACTTTGAAATGTTATGTAAAGAACGAATAACTAATTCAGTTATTCGTAAAGATGCACAAAATAAACATTAGTATCCATTTTTGGAATATGCTTCACCAAAGAAATGCTATGGGTGAAGTAGGCTAAGGTAAAAGTTGCAGATATATTTCCCTGTGTGGAATAGAACCCACAGCATTCCAAAATGTATGGAAGCTGGCTTGTTTCCTTATAGGCCAAACTAACATGCAGCAGAGTTTTCATTTTATCAAACAGGTACTGCAGGTGTTTATTTGAATTTCTGTGGAAAATGGGTGAACTGCTAACACTTACTGAACATTTTATTGTAAAGAAATAACAGCTATCAACATATAACTGTGTAAGCAGCATACAGCTCTACATGTATATACCTGCACATTTTACAACATCCACACCTTTACATCAAGCTGTAACTCCTAAGTACTTTACCCCCACCGCAACTTCAAAATGCCCATAAAATTTTTACCCCAAGAATAAGTAATACTAGGGTGTGATCCCAAACACATTACTGAATAAGATGTCCCAATATTTCCTAAAAATACTAACATACTGATATGTAGTTTTACTATAAGGGATAATCAAAGAAAAGGTGTTGTCTGTCAAAGGTTGGGCACTCTGTGGGGGTGTGGAATGACCAACACTAGATCCCTTCAAGCTAGGTGAAAAACAGTCAGGGCTGTGTTGTACTTTGGAGTCACAGCCTTGTCATAGTACCAGCAGTGTTCTGCCTTTCCTGACTGTGATCAGCAGATTGTAACATGGGAGAGGCAAGCCACCTGTCCACAGAACTGCCCTTGGCCATCAATCATCAGTGTCTATGGTCCAACCTGCACAGAGTTCAACTACTGGCACATTGGCTGTGCTCCTGCTATTCACAACAAGGCTTTCAACTCACAGTCATGCTGCTTTACCTTAACATGATGTTGTATCCCCAGCTACCTCCTCTGTTTAGCAACCAGGGCAATGAATTTCTGTATATAATTGGGGCAGAACAGTGTGACATGTCAGTGAGGTCACGCTAGACTATGTTAGAGTGTGTCCAGCAGTGCCATAAACATAGCTGGCTTATATTATTGAATTACCACTTTACTGTGATATATTTTTCTGTGGTTATTAAATGTTCTGCATCATGTCCGTTGTGTTTTCTCTTTTTTCATATTATTATATTATAGAGATTGAAATGTGTATCACCAATATATGTCCCATATTGTTTTCCATACATTGACATAACAATCTGAGTGTATATGCATACCTTTGTCAGTTGTGCCCTGAGTTGATGATCCTTGTTGCAACACATTTGCATATGTTAATAATGCTATATGTTATGATTCTGTTGTTATGTCTAATGGTCAGTGTGTAAATCTAGTGGGTAATTGCCATTAGATGTAATCTGTATTGCTGTGGTGGAGCAACACCTGAATATCAATGTTTAATCTGTGTATTCATTTTTATGTGGCTTGCTATGACTCAAAGTTTGTGGGTCAGATGCTGCCGTGTTGCCTGGGCCTGCACTTGTGTTCACACCCTATGTTGTCTATGCCTGTGTCTTCTGTACTGCATGTCCTCCTGCTCCTTCTCTGATTCCTGTGGGATGCCCTCTTCAGACATCTAGTGTTTTTGGGCTAGTTCAGCCACACTTGCAGCTGGAAGACCACCATGTTCTGAAGTTAGCATGTGCTGTAGCATGTCACACACTATTATCATCTGTGCTGCCTTCTCAGATGTGCATTGCAGTGTACCTGTGGATGTGTCCGGACATCTGAACCTAGCTTTCAGTACACTAAACACGTGCCCTATGGTGTTTCTGGTTGTTGCATGTGCTCTGTTGTATGCCACCTGTGAAGAGTTGGATGGTTCTCTGCACAACATCATTAGCCATGGCTCAAATGTATAACCACAGTCACCTGTTGTGGGAAATAAAAACACATTTGGTAAGAATGGATATTGTTGTGAGGGGTATCCTTGGTTTACATCCTAGCTTTGCTCCTGTAATTACCTAGTAGTAGTCTGTCAAGTATTTCTCCTTGCTAGAATGCAACCCTCAGTCCACTTTCCCTCCATATGTCAGCATCATGGACACTTCCAGGGTGTGTTGCCATGATGTTTGTTATGCTGCCATATACCTGGCAGTTGATGGGTGGCCAACCCTTTCTGTTTATGTATCAGTGTGCTTCAAGATGCACTGGTGTCTTGACAGCTATGTATGTGTGCAAGCTATTGCACTGAGTGCATGTGAGGAGTTTGCAGTGTTATAGAATTACAGTTCTCCTCTCCAGGGGGGTGGATGGACAGCGTATGTATTCATCCACCTTTTGCACATTCCTTCTAGGATTTTTCCAAGATACGGGTGGCAGTTGTCTGTGACACTCCCACAGTATCCCCTATTTGTCTCTGGAATGTCCCAGATGCAAGTGCACCCAGGCTGAGATAACTTTTGTTTCAAGGAGGATGGGGTTTCCTTGCAGGGTCTGTACAGACATGTGCAGAGCACACATGTTGCAGACAGACTGCACAAATTGTTGGACTAGCTGGCACCTATCCATTATTTACTGGTTTGATAACTGGTTTAGTTGCAGCCTTGCTCTGACCCTCGCTGGCTGTCTTCTAGGGTACACAGCCTCAGTCTCATTTATGGCTTGTATCACTGCAGCCTATTACAGTTCATTAACGGCAGGCTGCTTTTTTATGTTTTTTTTTTTTTTTTTTGTTCCATTGGTATGGAATTTGGTGAACTCTGTAGTATTAGCTTTAATTCCTTGGCATCTGTAAAGCATATGCCGAGGATTTCAGAACCAGAGCCAGTGTGGCAGTTTGTTGCATTTAACTTGCGTTGTGTGTGCATGATGCATTTTGAAATCAGACAGCTGTGCACAGAATTTGTATTTATACTACGCTAAGCACTTGGACTGCCTTCAATGTGTATCTTCTGAAATTGCGTCTGCAATAAGTGTGCTAAAGTCTTCCTTCAGCATGCTGTGCCGTCTGCATATAGCTTCCACGAACTTTATGGAATTCACCCCAATGAACTGAAATCATAATAACACATCTGAAAAATTAAACTTTGAAAATACAAAAACGAAGAAAGGGAAAACAACCTCTACTAAAACATACAGATTTGAAGGCACAGTCAAATCTAGATAATGAGCACTCATTTCAACTTGATATAATCCAACTGGAACATATACGAAGTAACAATTTTGTATGTTAGATGTAATCTTTAACAATATTTAATAATATTTTACACTAAAAGAACATTACTGATTTATTGTATTAGTCTTAGACACATATCATTACCAAATCTAACAAAGACCCTGTATCTGCTCTTTGCCAGACTAGTATCACTTTCAAATCTTGACAATAAAGTGTTCATAAAGATCACTGCTTGACAGATTCTCTCTGGAAAAAGTCACACATTATCCCTCTGCACAACAGAGGAAATTCAACAGACATTAATAATTTAATAGGAATCATCTCCCCTCGCCAAAATACTTGAGAATTTGCTAGACTATCTCGTGCAAGAAAAACTCCTACCCCCGACACAACCCAGCTTCCATCCTTCCCATAATACTAGCAGTGCCCTTCTAGCCTATATAGATACTGATAATAAATCTAGAGATAATAACAAACTAGTCTCTTCCTTATTTCTTGTCTAAAGCCTTTGATACCATTTGTAGCAGGAAGCTTCAACTTCAAATGTCCTCACTAGGTCTCTCTCAGCCCACCCTTCTGTAGTTCAAAAGCTACCTGTCCAATAGGTATCAATCAGTAAAATGTCACTCGGTGCTCTCTCCTTACCTCCCAGTCACCCCTGATGTATCACAAGGCTCTGTCCTTGGTCCCCTCCTCTTTAACAGTTTAATCAAGACCCTCTATATTTTCACACAACTGGCCATTCCAAATACAATACGCAGATGATTCCACTCATTTGCATATCTGACAACATGGTACACCTCCAAACAATTACTCAGAAAGCTTTAACAGCCACTGAAACATGGCTTCATAACCCACAACTCATGCTCACCCAAAAAAGACCAAACTACTACTTTTTTCCCCAAATCCCTCTCTCATGAAAAAACAAAATTTAAAGTCCTCTCTCTTGATCATACAACCATTGAAGTCAATTTTAATAGCAAACTATTAGGGGTGATAGTGAATGATAATCTTACATTCAACCTGCACATACAACATTGCAAAAGAAAAACTCATCAAAAACTAGAGATGCTTTACAGAGTCATAACCTTTCTAATCAATGCAACTAAAACTACACTTGCCCCTACTTATCTCCTCCCCACTCTTCTGTTTGGCACTACCATCCTGTCTAACCTCCAGGCTTTATAAAATTAAAACCTGAACAATGCTATAACAAAGTTGCTAAATTTGCAGTACATACTCCTTTCAGTACCCACCACTGTATAACACTGAAAATCCTTAATTGGTTAGAACTGCCACATCAACTAACATAGTCACAACTTCTTACCTATAACATTATCCAGCAATCTTTTGCCTGTCCAACACTAAAAGCATTCTAGACAAGTATGTTCCCAGTCAGTCACTGCAATCCAGTGACCAAAAACTCTTGTTTGTCTACAAACCTAACAAATCTGTCAGGCATTGTATGTACTCATAAAAGGTTGCTAAGGCCTGGAACTCCTTACCATCAGATCTATACCCTCCATCCCATCTTTCAAAACCACTAGCTAAAATATGGCACTGTCCTTCCTCAAAACCAGAATAAACTATATCCCTAAATGTGAACAAGTACCTTTTCATTCCTTATACCTCCTTAGACTCCCTTCTTCACCTACTTCCTTACTGCTATCTAATTCTCTTCTCTGACTTTCTCTCTAAATATAACAAAAGCCTGTTTTCCCCCTCACTTCATATTGCAATTCCTATTTGTACTAGATGAACGCACCTTTGATTTCTCTACAAACTCTCTAAAATTTCTCTAAATATTAAATGATTGTCATATACCTTGTTTTGATTCTTAACCAATGTTTTTATATTATGTCTAATTTGTTATAATTATTTAAACTGCAGATGTTTTTGTTTTATTTTTGAAGATTGTAAAATCATTGTTCTTAAAATGTTTTATAATGATTTGGAGTTTTTCTCCCTGGGCCTCCACTGAAAATGGACGTCTACCCAGTCGGACTTTCCTGGTAATCAAATGTCAATAAATAAATAAATAAAAATACTCATTCTGTGACCGACTGACAAAGATGAAAGACGCTTTGTCTGGGAGAGGAAACTTAACATTATTAAAAAAACACTTTCACCAAATATAGAAGAATCCATTTCTAGTTAGGAACTATTTGTTTAGTTATGGACTGACAAATAGCCCTTGACTCTATTTGCTGGAAATCTGCTTAGTATAGTTCTAAACAAAATAGAATTCTGAACAGAGCTTATATATTTACTATTATCTTTATGTAAAACTTCTACAGTTGTTAACATGTAATAACACATTTGAGTCTTTTTCTGTCAGCAGAGGTAGTAAACAGTGTTGCCTGTTGTCTCCATTTTGTTAGCCTATGCCTTAACAGTTTAAATACTAATTCAGAGTATTAATATTTTTGGGATTTCAACTTGTGCATTGAAATAACAACAATATATCTTTAGTTGTAGATGCTATCTTTGTTTTATAGCTTATCGAGAAACAATTATTATTTCCTTTGAAATACTATCTCTCTTTTTTCTGCTATCACATACTTGTTTTAATAATTAAAAGTATTTAGAATTCAACTTTTCTCTTTCTGCTATGGGTAATCTTAAATCCAAACTTGTTATCAATTAAGATTTATCACTAATTAATTATTTGGAGATCTAAGAATCACTATGACTTATTTTGAAGCCACGACTGAGTTATTGTGAGATCAAATTATCCATCGTCTCATCTCATTGTACTTTTTGAATAAAGACTAATGAGAATTGAAATGATCTTGATGACAGCTATTTTCTATATTCTTCACAACCTTTCTTTTTTACCTTCTTCTTTGTTAAAGAAATCGCAGAAATTATTTACATTCATTTGGTACCCAAGCAAACCTAGTCTTGCAATTCACTGGAAAGGAGAAGTATGGATTTTCCTAATATTCGGCTGCATTTACATACCTTATTAATGATGATATATGTTATTGCCTATATCATGAAAACTTATATAAACCCATCAACTGTCAAAAATTATTTTGACATATGAAGAGTGGACATAATCCAGTATAATAGACATAATCAATGTGTTTCTTTTATCTTTTCAATCAGATTCCATCTAGCTTCCATACAAATCAATTCATCATCTTTCAGAGTGAGGGAACTACAAACTGGATTGACATTTTCAAAATCTGTTATAGATATAAGCACAAAAGTCCAACAACTTCATCCCTGTTGTTAAAATTTCAATGTTCTAAATGAAAATATAGATATTAACAAAGCTATTTATTTTCTTATATAAGACATCCGCTTTGAAACCTAATTGCAAACTCTTGGATAACAAGCACAAAATATAGAATGTCAGAGTCTAGAAGTTAAGGCATAGTAACTTTCCATTCATACGTACATGGAGGACAAAACAACTTCAAAAAAACCTTGGTCATTAATCACATTCCATGCACTGGTACTTTGCGCACAGTGGTACAACTGTAACACTGTCATGTATTTACATCAATTGCACAACATATCCCTATATGTGTTAAATGGCTAAGCTGAGTTTAAGCAGTCTGATCCCATATGAGGACACATTACAGATCAGTTGTTTGTGACTCATAAGAAAATTTCCTGACCAAATGCTAATAGAAAGACAATGGTGCTGCTAACCACCTCAGTAATCTGGGTATAGCAAAACAACTGCACATACAATGAATTCCCCAGTGTTGCATTGTATCAAAACATGTGATACATTGGTTGTGTGTATCACAGCATAACAACATATGTATGAAGCAAAACTTATGTGACCATGTAATCAATATAAATTTTTATTGATGTGTGTCAAAGAGCATGTAATGATGGTATGAACCTAGAGCTGTTTACTGAATTTCCTGTTTGCACTTATTTTTAAAATAGTTTTTTTCTCAAAACTTGCATTTTGTCTGTCTTTGGCCTAGCACTCTTGTGTAGGGTCATTTACTGCACTGTTATAACTTGTTGATACTTGTTAACCTCTGCTATCTCTGAAAAAAACAAAAAAACAAAAAAAAAATCTTGCTTTTTTCCCACTTTTCTGAGATTTAAAAAAGTTAAGTTACATGCTTGCTGTTCTTGAACTGTTTGTAAGTTTCTGTGAGGCCATTTTTTGCTTGGGCTAAAGGAAAGTCTCTCTGTTGATCAGTGGCAGTGAAAAACATTGAGCAGCCTGCATGCCCCTGTGGGCGTGGTTACTGACTTGAAACTGTAGTTTTATTGGCCATTTTGGGTCAATTCCAAAACTCCTTCATCTTCCTCTCTTAAAACCTCGTTGCCTCGTGGTTTTGGTGTCTTTTCAGGCTTGTTGGCTGTTGGTGAAGCACCCACCAAGAGGAGAAAATGCTGAGAGAAGAAAGGAGCCACTTTTGAGACTTTAAGTATTTTTCCTCTGTTTATTTGCTAAGTTTTTCTGCATAGCCGCCTATTTTGAGAATTTTCTGGCTTGTTAAATTTGATTTCTGCATTAGTAACTGTATTTAGAGCACAACCTAGAGCTGTTTACTGAATTTCCTGTTTGTACTTATTTTTAAAATCATTTTTTTCTCAAAACTTGCATTTTATCTGTCTTTGGCCTAGCACTCTTGTGTGGGGTCATTTACTGCACTGTTATAACTTGTTGATACTTGTTAACCTCTGCTATCTCTGTAAAAAACAAAACACAAAAAAAATCTTGCTTTTTTCCCACTTTTCTGAGATTTAAAAAAGTTCAGTTACAGGCTTGCTGTTCTTGAACTGTTTGTAAGTTTCTGTGAGGCCATTTTTTGCTTGGGCTAAAGGAAGGTCTCTCTGTTGATCAGTGGCAGTGAAAAACATTGAGCAGCCTGCCTGCCCCTGTGGGAGTGGTTACTGACCTGAAACTGTAGTTTTATTGGCCATTTTGGGTCAATTCCAAAACTCCTTCATCTTCCTCTCTTAAAACCCTCTTTTGCATGGTTTTGCGTGTTTTTGTGCATAGAGCAACAGCGGGCAGCGCCGCCTAATTGGGTTTAAACTATTCCTGGCTCCACAAAGTCTTCTCTTCACTTTTTCCCTTAGAACTGCTCTATCTCTCAATTTAAACACCATATTCTCATTCTAAGACCCTTCACTGGTCCAATTAAGTAATCCTACAAGTTAGCACTATTAAACCATAAGCACTACTAACCCTTATACTCTCTACGATTACCCTGTCCTCTATTGGTCCGTCTTAAATTCAGTTTCCCTATTACTCTAGCATGTCCGAAGGTCAGTCAATGGTTTCCTCTCCAGTCCAGCTGGTGAATCTGGGAATTTTGAGGCAATGTTTCAACTGTCTCATGTACACGGACAACCCTCTCCTCCTCCAAACAGGTTCAAATATATGTGAGAGATGCAACTATTTAGCCAAACTGGAGGCTGAGCTCTCTCATCTAAAAACTGGTGTAACCAGTCAGGAGGAGAAAGTAACCTCACACAACACAATTCCAGTATCACATAGTCCCACCACATCAGCGAACCAAACACATAAATACACAAAAACATACTCGGATGCTCTAAATAAAAATCTACCTAAGCAACAGAGACCTCCAAAGCAGACATCCAAGCAAATGCTACCTCAAAACAAAACACACACAACACATAACCCACAAAGTCAGTGTGCCAAGCAGCCACAGCCCTTAAGGCTGAATAACACACCTGATACTCTTGTTATAGGCGACTCTACTGTCAGACTCACTGACGTCCCGCTCACCAGGCTGAATAAAGAGAAGGTCACAGTGAGCTGCCTGTCGGGTGCTAGGATCCGACACATAACGCAAGCACTCAGGTCACTCCAAAGCAAATACAAATATGACTCAGTCATTGTACATGCTGGTGTGAATGACCTGAGACGTACCTACATGGACTACATGAAAAGAGACATAGAGGAGCTCTCTGATCGTGTTGCCCAGGCTGGTATGACCCTGACCTTGAGCAACATCTTACCCTCACCTAGAATGATGCCACAGTACAAAGACAAAATGATCAATTTTAACAATTGGCTAAAATGTTGGTGTCATTCAAAGGGGATCCAGTGTCTGTCAGCCTGGGATGACATGCTCGACAAGCCACGTTGCTTCGCTAGGGACGGCTTGCACCTGTCACCACTGGGCTTTCGGATATTGGCAAAGGCTCTTGCCACCCACATCGTGCCTTTTTTAGGCAAGGCTCAAAAGTCCAACCCACCCCCATAGACAGCACAAGGAACAAGAAACTAAGGGTAATGCTGCTAAACGCCAGAAGTCTTAACCTCAAGATGCACGCACTCGAAGCTCTCCTCAGTATGGAGAACATCGATATCTGTGCAGTGACAGAAACCTGGTTCAAGGCTCCAGAGAGCACCCCAGCACTACCAGGCTATACGTCATATCATGCTTTTTGGCCCCAAAACCTGGACCGAACCACAAAAGGAGGGGGAGTTTCCATATTTATCAAGGATATCCACATCTCCAGGTTAGTGGCATTGCACAAAGTATCGGAGACCATCCATGTGCAACTAACAGTGGGCAAGACTGCTTTTCAGTTTATAGCATCATACAGACCACCGTCTCAAAGTCAGGAATCCCATTCGGCTTTCCTGAAAACATTGGATAACATGAAGATCTCTCTGAACACCATTATATTGGGCGACTTCAACTACCCAAACATTGACTGGGACCACTACTCAAGCCCCAGCACCTTAGCCCAAAGATTTCTGGAAATTATAAACTCAAATGCTATGGAACAACTAGTCACCATTCCCACAAGAGGGGACAACATACTAGACCTGATCATTACCAACATGGGGACTCTATGCTCCACACCAGAAGTATATCCCTCATTGGTAAGATCAGACCATAAATTAATTTCACTGGATGTCCACATCCTGACCCCACCCCCAGCCCAGAAAACCACAGTGAAAAACTTCTCAAAAGCGAACTTCTCACTTCTCAAAACCGAAGTGGAATCCTTCAAGGCCCCAGGGCCAGTGGAAACTACAGCCCAAACTGCAGAATCCTATATAAATGCATTCTACGGACATCTCCAGGAATGCATGGATCATGCTATTCCAAACAAAACCAAGACCCGATAAATAAACTGTACAACAGAAGGAGGAAGCTACTACATGATAGAGCAAAATCCCTAATAGGGAAGGCATCTCTGATCAGTACTAGCAAAAATTTACGATCCCTCATAAAATCCTCCAAGGCCACCTTCGAGAGAAAAATTGCACAGGACACCAAAGACAATCATAAGGCTTTTTTCAGTTATGTTAGAAACCTGGGATGCAACTCCCAGACTTGTTCTGAGTTGATTCTAAATGACAAAAAATACACTGAACCCACAGACATTGTGCCAATATCCTGGCAGACAGGTTCAGTGCAAACTTCTCCACCCTCCCCCCCAAAAGAGCAAGTATCTATCCCGGCAGAGGGCTGCTTCCCAAACATCTCAGATGCTCAGGTGAAGGCTGCCCTCTCCAAAGCAAAAAACACTGCTTCCATGGGACCAGATGGCATCCCAGGTTGCATCCTACATGAACTACAAGAGGAACTAATCCCTCAAATAAAACAGCTATACAATCTCAGCCTCACTACAGGATATGTGCCCACAGAATGGCGTACAGCAACAGTGGTCCCACTCCACAAAGGTGGAGCCTCTACGGACCCTGGAAACTATCGCCCCATAAGCCTGACTAGCTTAGTCTGCAAGGCTATGGAGAGGATCATCATGGAGCTCATAAACAAAGACATTGGGGACCTACAGACACTAGATCCTACCCAGTTCGGCTTTGTCAAGGGCAGATCCTGCCTTTTGAACCTGGTTGACTTCTTTGAAACAGTCACCAAAGCCATAGATGAAGGGAAGGTAGTCCACACAGCCTATCTGGACCTTGCAAAGGCATTTGACACAATACCCCACTCGGGCATCATAGATAAGCTATCCAGCTTAAATATAAACCCCTATGTCACAAGATGGGTCACAAACTGGCTCAAAGACAGAACCCACAGAGTGAGAGTTGCTGGAGCCATGTCAGACTCGAAACCGGTCACAAGTGGTGTCCCACAGGGTTCTGTCCTGGGACCACTCTTGTTCGGTATATACTTTTCCGAGGTACAGGCAAACGTGGGAGGACTATGGCTCACCAAGTTCGCAGACGACTGCAAAC